>NC_041025.1:13857965-13872965 GCF_900634625.1 Parambassis ranga | reverse complement strand
TTCCCCCCTCTCTCTCTCTCTCTCTCTCTCTCTCTCTCTCTCTCTCTGTGTGTTAATTGTGTCGTCTGGAATAAGAGAAAACAAATGGAGGGTTGTGTGAAAGTTGCAAAGTGCAGACATTCAAAACAGACTCCTACCAAACTGAAAGAAAGCTTCCACATTGGAAAAAGTTCTGGAGGCAATGCCAGACCAAATTGTACTGCACTATATAAACAGACTTGGTAATTTTATCCACTAACTGCAATTTGTTATATTTCTTGACATGGTTTTTACACCCTGATAACAAAAAGTAACCTATAGCTTCTGAAAAGGTCCAAAGAACAGTTGCAGAACCAAGAAGTTTCAGTTGGCACCTAGATGTTAGTCGAAGCAGTCATGAAAATGAAGTCATAATATAATTAAATTAAGTCAGTTACATATAAACTCAACTTTGTGCAGTTGTAACAAAAGGGGAACTTCAGGTACAAGCTGTAATAACATGGGAGTCTATGAGGTTTGACTTACTTTAGAGCCCACCACAGGCCCTGGGGGGAAGTGCAGTTTTTGACACTTATGCATGAGCTTACATTTCAAGGCACAGAGATTGTCCATCACCTGGCTAGCAATGCTAACATGATACCTTGACAGTAGTCACATTTGTTTTATTGTTTTGTTAATGTTCACTAAGACAATAATCGCCCAGTATATTGTGTTTTCCTGGTTTTGACTTCCTTAGTGCGTGCACACTGACCCTGTGTAGGATGCTGAATAAACATTTTCTATTCAGTTGATACCAGTTTTCGACTGGTTTCTCACGGTCAAGACAATTGATGTTTTAATATGGCCACTAGAGGAGAAGGAAGAGACAAAGAATCCATGGTTACATCACTGCTAAGTCTTTGGTGTCAGAAGGAGTTCATAAAGATCAGGCAGCTCCAATAATTCAGTCTTATCCCCTTTAAACAAGGGACAGAGCTGACAGACTGAGCTCCACTAAGTCATTATGGTAATACTGCTTCACTGATGTGATTTACTCGGCAGAAATGTAATAAAAGCTTAAGGCTATAATGGAGCCTGTCATATCAACCAGCTTGTCAACATAATTGCCACTTCCATCTGCAATTAGATCCCACTGCATTCGGTGATGTTCGTTGCATGAGAGACATTTAGCTGTGTGATAGTCATCGAGCAGGTTTAAATGTCATGATGAAGGACGTTTTGGTGGACTTGGACTGGCTGAACTTTCAGGTGTGTTTTGTATCCAGGGAGTCACAAGGGAACTGTCTCATGTTGTATCCTGATCCCTAATGCAGAGCTCGGCTAGGTTAGGGTTAGGTTCTCGGCCATCGTAAGACGAAAAACCTTGAGTGAGACATTTCCATAATGGTCTCGGTGAGCCGGGTTATTGCATTTGGCTCACTGAGACCATTACGGAAATGCATTAGGGCTAGGCTTAGGGTTAGGGTTAGGTTATCGGCCGTAGTGCGGCTTAGAGCCTCAAGTGAGACATTTCCGTAATGGTTTCAGTGAGCCGAATGTAAGACACTTTGAACCACAACTCTGTGACCTTCCTAACTCTAACCCTAGCTGTAACCCTGACCCTAATGCAGAGCTAGGGCTAGGTTCTGTAATGGTCTCAGTGAGCCAAATGTCATAAACCTTGAACCACAACTCTGCAACCTTCCTAACCCTAACCCTCATGCAGAGCACCTCACTTTCCTGTAGCGTGCATGCTAATATTTACTGATGCGTCACCAAGGAAGTAACACAGGGAAATGATGTCAGTGCAGGGCGTCCTGATTGTTTTGGTTACAATGTGCCAACCACACATGGAGGAATCTACACACTTTACAGTTGAACATGTAGAATTCTTACCAGAAGGTGGTGTCCAGTGGTGTAAAATGGCCCACAGCAGAAATGGTCCTTTATCATGTTGGAAAGAATGTCCAATTTAGCAATGTAGGTGTCATTATCTGGTCTCCCACCCCTTTGTTTTTATGTGCACATCTTCTAATTCACGAAAACACTTAGAAGTAGAAACGCATTAATAAATTCTGATGTAATGAATACTTCATTTGTCAGGATGTTTTGCAGCTGACACTTGCAATGACTGATTGGTGCCAACATGATGTGTAAAGTAACAAAATCTGAGGACACCTGCTGACCCCTTGGACATCCAAGATGGACACAGGCGTTAATGTGTCTCAGCTGTCTGCTTCTGTAAACAGGCTCATAAAAGTTCCTTGTTCCTTCTTTAAAATTACAAATGGGTCAGCATAAACTTTTGTCCTTTAGAGTCCTCTTCCTCTTGTTCCTCCTTAGTTTTACCCCTGGCTGGGTTCAGCTGAATAAAGAAATCAAACTCTGGAGTTGTTAAAGTAATTGCCAAGCTGGCACATCCCCAGTTCCTCTGCAAAGACACGGCAGGCCCTTCAGAATGTTAATGACCACCCAGATCTAGTGAGGGCAATGCAGACTTGGCATATGCATAGCTAAGAGTGGTTGTGTGTGTGTGTGTGTGTGTGTGTGTGAGAGAGAGAGAGAGAGAGAGACAGCTCATGCCCACATTAGCGATTTGTCCATAAGACACAGATTTCTTGTTCTTTCTGTGACCTTCTCTCTCTCCCTCTCTGCGTCTCCTCTCCTCTTCTTTTAAATTTAGAAACTCTTAACACTGAAGAGTCAAAGTGAATCCTGTTAGTGCTTCAGCACATAAAGGAGAAAATACTAATTGGGTTTTGTGACACTAGTGTTATTCATTGATGCATGATGTCATTTCTTTTACAAAAACTCTGGTGGCAGAAAAAACTATACAAAAAAATAATGAAAATTTCTGTCAGTCATGCAGAATCAATAAGAAAACATGCTTTTCTCTTCACCTTTGTTATGCTACCTTTACTTATGAGGGTGTTTTCTAGAGACGTATCTTACATTAGAGAATTATAAAGGGTCAATTCTCCTTTCAGAGCTTGTTTTCTGGTTAGATGGAGCACTGTGTAGATGAGGGGTTAATGAGTGAAATGGTAGCTGTATCATGAATATGTTAGTCTGTTTTGCAATCTTGTTTTCAGTTAGAGATTTTGGCTGCTGTAAGTCTTTCAATTTTGTCTTTTGCTGTTGGAAAGCACATTAAGAAATGATCACTTATATGCAACTGGGCCTGGACATGGACAGTATGGTGGCTGACCAATGCTGACAGCTCCAGCAATTCTGAAAATGCACCAGACAGCTGCTGACTGATGTCCTTCGATGTTGTTTTCATATCCCTAAGACATTCCAGAGATGTGCTGTTGTCCTTGTAATCTCCCTCTGCGCACTGCAACAGCAACTTCTCACTCTCCTTCAGACAGGCCCCGGCTTTGTCTCGAAATTCCCTTCTGTCTCCATCTATGTAGAAATTCTTGTAAGGCAACTCGTGTCTGGTGGTGTCAACAGTCCTCCTCTTTTAACCTACATGCCTACTATGTTCTAGCACCACTGGCAGACATGCTACACCCACACTAAGAATAAAAACACTAATGTAATTCATCCACAGTCAGTTAATGTAGGTAGTTTCAGCTGGTCTGGATGGTGGTTCCTGCTAATTACATATACCACCTAAAAATAACCTGTTTGACGAGCCCAGCAAGGAGGCGTGGAAAAAAAAAAAACACGGTCCCCTGCTGTGTGTGCTTAATGTGAGAATCCAGGTTCCCTGCCAATGAGTCAATGCAGGGACGAATAAACAGCAGCACTGCCAATTAATGGCATTTTATCATCTCCTTATTGGAGGAGGAAGATCATGATGTTTCGAAAAAAAAGTGATTGCGCACTACAAACTGAAGGCAAAGTAATTTTCTTCAAAAAGGCTTTTGACTTTTATTTGCAGTGTGAAAGGGTAAAATTGGCATTAAATCTTATGTCGTTTTTTTTTTTTTTAAATTCAGTTTTTTTCTGTTCTTTTTATTTTTTACAGAATCTTTCTGGTGCCAATTCTGTTGATTTTGAATTAAGACAGAGATTCACAAGGTTTTGATTTATTAAAATAAAATTAAAAAAAAGCCAAAACTTTCTGGGCGTGATGCATTCAAGGACCATCGGAATTGTCACCATTGTTTCATTAAGTCCTGAGTTTTCAAACCCTCAATAAATATTGTAATTATCTTCCTAAATATTCCATACATTTTGTGTCTAGTGAACACACAAAAACACATAAGAGCTGGCGACTAGCAACCCACTTTAATCCCCATGAATCAAGATCCTCTTAATGAATATCGTTTGAAACCAGAAGCATATCTGATCCAGAGATAGACAAAAAGTAAGTTATGGTGACAGAAGAAAAATCAGGGGGACAAAGAAAGACAGGACATAAACTGGATTCACAATGCATGGCCTGTGGTATGTACAAGGTGACAAGAAAAAAAAAGAAATCAGTCCGTCAGTAGTTCAATATCGCTGTAGCACCTCTGTAGTACATGGCCAGGGAAAAAAAAGGAAACACATGTAGTTTAAAAAGTGAGTAATATGCCTGCAAAAATCTGACAAAAATATAAGCTATGAATATTTTAGATTGGCCAAGTATGTGACTTCAGTTCAGAATATGAACACAGAACGGATACGGGTACAGAAATAGAAAACAAAAAACATTTACATTTATACAATTTAGATTTTATACGTATCCATGAATAGTACAATAAATCAAGATGTGAGGGTTCCTACATATTTTCCTGTCGTGCCAAAACAGACACTTTCCAGACTTTCATTCATGTCCTACTAACAAGTCACCTATGATAACAGAAGCAAATATGGCAATGTTAGCTTATTATATTCATGTGCCAATTCTGACAAATTTCAGACAGTCCTAAAAAAGGATTTTATTTTCCACATGTAGGAACCCTGAGTTCAGTTTTGGTGTTTTAAAAAAAAAAGTGGAGCCGCCAAGTGACCATTAGCATGACATCGATACATAAAGGTGTCATCTGTTAACTACATCTTCACAAAAGTTTATTTAATGCATCCTGCAGACAAATTTACTAGTGTTTGCATTCAACATGTTTGCTCTATTACAAATAATTCTTTCAATATCTGACTAACACATTTAAATACTGAACTCCTGCTACAATACATTATTTTTCAAACCCCGTTTCCCCAGTTTACTTCCTGCAAATCTGACGAGAAAACACCTCAGTGAAAAAGTCCCATAATGGATGATGTGACACTTCACTTCAAAGCCATGAGTGGCTGGATTTAAAAAATAGAGATCTTGTTGCTGGTTATTTAATTTAAAAAGAAAAAAGAATGAAAAGCAGAGTTTAAGTCCCCCTGTGGTGCCTCTGTGGTGAGAGGCCATCGTGGTTATTAGCTTCCTGTAGAAAGTATGTGGGGAGTGTGCCGTTATTGAATAAAAGCAACGAGGTATGGAGTTGATACCACCCAGAGACGTATACATATTAAGATGGAGGAAAACAAGCACAGCAGCTGACCAAAAACAAAGTGTCTACAAAACAACAACAAATAGTAATAATAATATTAATGATAAAAATTTAAAAAAAATCCTCTTTAGCTACTGCTTCAGAGCAGGCTAAAGTACCACTGCAAATACATCTCAACTCAAAAATAGAAAAGTAACATGCATTAAAAGAGTGCCTGTGGGTCCACGTCCTTTCCTGCTCCTGCCCTGAGCTCTCAGAGCGGTGCAGGAAAATTGTCCATTAATACAGCACTCAGTAGAATCCACCTCCATTAGCTTACTGCCTATTGGCTCAGCCTTCATTGGCCAAGTAATAACATAGTGGAGTTGGGTCTTTTTAATACAAGGGTCCTGGACCATCTTCCTGAGGAAAATGTGAATGGAGAAGAGTCTCCATGTAGGAAACGTAGCCACTACTGGGCGTATAGCTGTCAGACATGTGCTGAGGTGGAGGGGGAGGAGACGGAACAGACAGGAGGGGGTCAGAGTTCAAGGTTGTCTGGAAAGGTGTGCACTGTGGAGTCAGCGTGGGGTCCGCAGACAGGGCTGGCTCTCTCAGAGCGACGCTGAGGGCGATGCTGGTGTCCATTGGGGTCCCAGCATTCATCTGAATACTGCTGGGAGGCTGAGGAGGAGCGAGCTCCTGTGAGGTCACAGCAGGCTGGGACAGGGGCTGTGAGGTTGGATGAGTACTAATACTGTGGTGTTCTGGTGCAGGCGTTGCTACTGGAGCTGTAGTTTGGGAGCAGGCAGGTGTACTAGTTGTCTCCATGGGGGTGTTGGTGGGCAGCACTGATTCAGAGGGTAGGCGGCGCCGTTTTGCTGCTTGGGCTTCATCTGCTGGGGAAACCTCTTCCTGTGGTACAGGTATAGCCTGAAGGCAGACGGGGACAGACAGGGGGGATTATCAGGACTATCTACCACCAGATGTTATGAGAAATCCAGAGTTCTAGGTCTGTAAGTGTAAAATACAGTCCTTTGACATTTCATTTGCTTTGTAGATAAGACAAGATAAGATAACCCTTTATTACTCCCTCAGAGGGGAAATTACAAATATACTGTGTTTTTAATAGTTTCATAGCACAACACTTTAATAAAACATCTATTACATATAGTGTGTGTTCTGTCCTGTTTATAAGTCATTAATATCAGATACTACTAAGACATATGAGAACGGACTATGTGCAAAGTGTCTTCAAATTCATTGTTCTTCTAATATAAAGAGTACGTTTCTATGAGGTGACCCTTCTACATTTTATTTTAGTACAGAATTCCAGGTAAAACAGTTATTTATTCAAACTAACAGGCTTCACATTTTTTGCCCTTTCTTATTATTTGCCTCTGCAAACCTACATCTACCACATTATGGTGTATATTTTCTGCCCTGTGTGTATTGTATGATAGAAGCTACTCACCAGTCTGGATCTGACCCTTTGGGTAATTCCTGGTCCAGATGATAGACCTCCGAATGTTTGAGCATCAGCTGTGTCTGGTCGTGAACTCAACCTGGACAAATATAACCAAAACAAAAATCAACAATCTTGTTTTGAGAAACCGTAAAAACTGTCAATTCCGATGCTCCAGAGAGTTACAAATGAAAAGTCCTCAGGAAGGGACCACCATCTAACTGACAACAAGATTTACCTTGCCGAGCTCTGGAACGTGAGACTTTAAAGACTAACCTGCGAAGAAAGCACTTAGCATCCACACCAGGAAATTTGGAAAGCTAGTTATCAGGACTTACAGCCTCTGATGTGAGATTAATTCAACTGATAATAATATTTCATTGATTTGAAGTATTACAGTCCCAGGCCGACTCCTGTGTGGTGCCCCTTCTAAACAAGTACAAACTTGTATTTAAAGCATAATTACGCTACATTATTTTGATGCCTGTATGAGGCATGCAAAATCTATCCAAGTGTTAACACTACATTGGAGTCAACACCAGCAACAAACTGCACTGTGTGCATAGCAAAGTGGGCAGGCCATTGTGTAGTGGGGGGATAAAAGTACCCACAGAGATACAGGTTGGATCTCAGGAATAACAATGGTTCCATCAACAACCATGTGCTCCTGTCAAAAATGTCCTTGACCATAGCACTGAACCACAAAGCTGCTCACTGACTGGATAAGAGCTTTAGTTAAGCACTTTAAATGTAAATGTAGAATATTTAAGAAAAATGGATGAGGTCAGGGTGGTGACCACGACTCTGTGACCAGCTGGAGGCTTGTTTTTAGCCCATCACAGCCACACACATTCCAAAGGGCTCTTATTAGTACTTTAGCCAGCAGATTACATGGGAACAAGAACACAGTATAGAAACGGTCACAAAATTTGAGATGGTGATGCATTGTGTCTGGACTGAGTGCGAACAAGGAGAGATTACTTTGTTATTTAAAAAGTAATCTATGGGGTAGAACCTCCTTATTTCTGGTCCTTCTTACAGAAGGACCTTCATACATGCCTGTGTCGGCATGTATGAAGGAAGCCCTTCCTCATTCCACAGTCATCATATTTAATTCAGTGTTTTTAACCTGGTAAGCTTTATGGTTCAACTCTGCATTCTACACATACTAGTGATGCAAAATCACTCTACTTTATGTTTTAATGGCACGCTGTGTCAAAATTCTCTGCTGCAATCTACTGAGACAGGAGGATTCTACAGTGTATAGAACTTGCCCCAGCTGCTGCTGAAATATCTGAATTGTTGTGCGCTTCTCACCTGGTACAACTTGTGGGTGTGCTCCTTGACAAAGGAAGCATTGAGGATCTGACCCTCAGGTGTGCTTACTACAATTAGCTCCCCCGCATCCGGAGGACCACTGTGTAGGCAGTCATGACTCTGAAAGAAAGACACAGAAACAGACGGGCTAGGTTGAAGAGATTTGAAGGCTTTTCACAAGCTTAGCTAAATAATTTTTCCTGCAATTCAAATAGGTTGTTTATATAAGTAATGAGGGATTATTTTAAAGTTCACTGCCAAATTGGTTTCTGTATTGTCACATGAGACGTTTTCTTCTTTTTCCCTTTAATGTTACTTAAGTTATGTTTATTGCCAACGTACAGCAGTGACTCATTAAAGGTCATATGAATTTACATTTAGTCATTACATTTCCACTTGCCAAAATGCTACAAAGCACATAACCATTGCTAGGTTATTTCTTCTAAAAGGGAAACTTTCTATTTGTTATCTCCATAAATGTATACAGGTAGGTGTCCGATTGTACTGTGCGAGTACTCACTAAAATATTTTCTGGGTACAGGTTGTCACAGTATGAACCATCGTCAAAGTTGACCTCGTAGAACGTCTGCGTTGCCATGCCGATGATGGTGCAGTGGTAATACCAGCTGTCAGTGTTGCGACCAATCACCCGTTGGCCGAGGATGGGACCCTGTGGGGCCTTGGGTACCACCCGAGGCTGAGGAGAGGAACCAAAAAATCAAAACGGGGGGTTAAGACAGGAAATGTCAGCAGGGATAAAGTCATGTTCTGCTTTTTGTCTGGAGCCTTGACAGGTGGCCCAGGGTGTGTTAATGAGAAAACACTGGTGTTGTTTTCACAAATTAACACCTTGAACAAATCTAAGCCAGCGTATAACCCCATGCCATATTTTGTTATACAATGTAAAACACCAAGCTACAGCTTAACAGAACTTTTCAGCTTTAGTGAGTTTCATTTCATAAAACGACACACTGATTATCCTGATGTGCACTCACCTTTGGGGTTTTACTTTTAGTTACAGTAGTAGTCGTTTTCATTTTGTGCTTGTGGCAGGTCACAGACACCACGTAGGGCCAGTCGGCAGGTGTCATGACTACTCCGGCTATCTGAGCGCAGGTGACGTGGAAGGAGGGGGCACAGTTCCTCGTATGAGCACTGGATGCAGGCGCGTGGTTCTCAGTAGAACTGTTGCTGTGGCAAAAGACGCATTTCTGCAACAAAAACAAAAGACTCTTTGAGAGATCAATTCCCTGCAACTCTGTGAGCTCACACTGACGTCACACTGATGTCTGAACCCGAATCATTTGTAATCACACTGTTTCACAATTGCATCTGTAATACCTCTAGCACTTGAACTTCTGCAACTCCAAGAAGGTTAAAACAATTAAAACTAAAATTTTTCTACACAAACAATTTCACTCTTTTAGTCTGGCACAGCATAAAATTGCTGTAATTGCGGGGCCTCTCATGAAATAGAGATGGTGGAAGCATCAGCAGCACAACCATTTTTCTTTTCCCTCTGATCTCTGATTCTGTTTGGTACCCCCAACAGGTTTCTGCTCATTAAAAATGGATGGATGTTTCAGCTTTGCACATGACATGATGAGCTTGTGCAATCATCAGTCAGTTCTGTGGTGACATACTCATTTTCTTATACATTTGTTGATAACAGCAGCCACAACTGTCACTTTGACATTCTTTTTTTTCCTGGCATTTGCGTCGCTGGCATCACTCGTTCAACCCCTATTTTGTCATGAAGGCTTTGCTCTTCTCCACTGAATTCAGCCTACTTGTTCTGCACGTTTGGCCAGAATCATTGTGCCACTTAGATAGTCCACACCATGCACATACCAGCTGCAACATTATCCCTCTCTTACAATGTAAGTCGTACAATGTCCTTTTTCTTTACACATCTTATCTTCATGCTGTATTTTCACTACAATCCAGTTTAGGCTCAGAGACAAACATTCAACTCATGACAACACGCTTCAATCTAATAGACACAACCCATTATCCCTACAGCTTTGACAGCTGTTAAGTGTTATCATGGTTTACTGTGACTATCTACCATCTCACACGGTCCGTGTAATTCCGTTCCGTCACACTCTCTCTCCATCTCCAGCCCTTCTTTTCTGTGTCTCCTGCTCCTGAAACGCACTCTGTGAGCAGCTGTAGCTCAGTGCGTGGTCGATCAATAAAAAAAATAAAAATTCTTTATTGGAGCGTCAATACTTCATTTTTGTACTAGTGCAGGGCAGATATAGTTTACCAGCTGCTATGTTTTATAGGATTCACCCAGCTGGTGTGGTTTACCACTGCTAAAATGCCAGACTGGCGCTGACATGACACAAGAGCAGCAGTTGTGTTTTTATATATTATTTCAGTTTTTCTATGTTTGGGATTTAATCTTCACACATATACTCTCTTTTGAATACACTGTTCTCTACTCTACTCTCTGTTGAAAGATTAATCAGAAACAAATCAAGCTCTCTCTCTCTCTGAGCTTACTTCTAAAGTACAATTAAAATCATACTATGTAGCATTTTCCCTTAAGATAATGCTCACAATATCATACTGTTGGCACATGAAATCATAACATCATGAAGGATCCCTCTCCATAACCTGAGAAGGTCTGCACTGCAGCACCTGCACTAGCACTGTGTAACTCTACGTGTTAAAAACACTAGGGGAGCCACACAGGGCTTGCATTCATCAGTATAGCCACTCCAAAGTGGAGTTAGCAGGAAGCTAAGATATGTATACACACATATACACAAGATGGCTGAAAATCCTGTTAACAGTTAATCTGTTGAGAAAATAACTGGCTAACTGACAGGTGGAAAAATAAATGATATTAAAACAATGCAGTCAAGGCATCTTGTGGGAGGTGCTCTGGGAGTAAGTCAGACCTGTTCCCAGTGCATGTTGGACTCCGGCAGGGCTGCCCTTTGTCACCAGTTCTGTTCATAATTTTTATGGACAGAATTTATAGGCGCAGCGAGGGACCGGAGGGGATCTGGTTCGGGAACCATAGGATTTCATCTCTGCTTTTTGCAGATGATGTTGTCCTGTTGGCTTCATTGAGCCGGGACCTTCAGTGTGCACTGGGACGATTTGCAGCTGAGTGTGAAGCGGCTGGGATGAGAATCAGGCACTTCCAAGTCTGAGGCCATGGTTCTCGACCGGAAAAAAGGTAGTTTGTCCTCTCTGGGTGGGAGGAGAGCGCCTGCCCCAAGTGGAGGAGTTTGTTTATCTCGGGGTCTCGTTCACGAGTGAGGGAAAAATGGAGCGGGAGATTGACAGACGGATCGGTGCAGCTTCCGCAGTAATGCGGTCGCTGTACCGGTCTGTTGTGGTGAAGAAGGAGCTGAGCCGGTTGGTGAAGATTTACCGGTCAATCTACGTTCCTACCCTCACCTATGGTCATGAGCTTTGGGTAGTGACCGAAAGAATGAGATCGCGAATACAGGCGGCCAAAATGAGTTTCCTTCGAAGGGTGGCTGGGCGCTCCCTTAGAGATAGGGTGAGAAGCTCAGTCACCCGAGAGGAGCTCGGAGTAGAGCCGCTGCTCCTCCCCATCGAGAGGAGCCAGCTGAGGTGGCTCGGGCATCTGGTTCGGATGCCTCCTTGACACCTCCCTGGGGAGGTGTTCCGGCATGTCCCACTGGGAGGAGGCCCCGGGGAAGACCCAGGACGCGGTTGGAGAGACTATGTTCTCTCAGCTGGCCTGGGAACGCCTTGGGATTCCCCCAGAGAGCTGGAGGAAGTGTCTGGTGAGAGGGAAGTCTGGGTGTCCCTGCTTAGACTGCTGTCCCCGCGACCCGGCCCCGGATAAGCGGTTGAAGATGGATGGATGGATGGAAAACAATGCAGTTGCTGCTTTAGTTTGTTTTGCATGTAGCAGGGGAATGGACCTGGAATTGTAGGTGGAAAGGCGTTTCATGACCGACTGATGATTTATTTAAACAGCTTGCATTTCCAAGCTGGAGGCTGTTTTTACAAGAACTGAAATTGCATTACCTCTAGGTGCAAGATGCAACACCACCTCTGGGAAAGGTACGTCTTTAGAGGCTTTGAGCAGTGTTAGTGAGTCTGAGAAATTCTGAAATAACCAAGACAATAGCAAACCTTGTGAAGTCTCTATGCCTGAAAACAACATGTTCAAAGTCAGGAGGGGAAAAAACCAACAATGATTGCTGAACACGATGCAATATAAACCGGTTTCAAACGTGCATGTTCACATTTGATCAGCCCAGCCATTCGAATCATTGACCGCAGAGCTCTGACAGCACTCGGATGCCAATGTTACCCAGCTCGTCTTTGATAGATTATTCAAAGAGAAAGGGAGGGAGAGAGTAACATTATGGGCAGATATGTGATAATGCATCAGCAAGCACTGTTGTTGTGAAGTGAGAACAGGTGAATGAAGCAGTGATGCAGAAACTCAGAAGAAAGAATGGCACAAGGAAATGAAGGCACGGGATGAGCTGTGTTCAAAGACACGGCAGCAATGGGAAAATTGCCTCCTGCCCACAGGATCAACGCAGTTCATTTGGCACAGTGAGAAATGACAGCTGATTATTCAGCCATTCCCTTCAGCACATCGTTTTACCCCATGTTCTCTACAAGTCACAAAAAGATCCACTAGGTAGGAAGGAAGGGCAAACATGAAGGAACTGAAAAGGAATAAAAGCCATTCACCTAAATGTAGGAAAATACTGTAGAGGCAAGAAAACGATTTTAAACACCTGCAGCGGGCAATGAGCATGGACAACTGGCTGTCTAACATTAATCAATACTATGACAGAGATGTGTAAACCTGCCCTTTCTCTCTGCCTGGACCTACCAGATTCTTGCGGGTTTCTGGGACTGCACTGACATCCACTGGCTCCCTTTCTATGGCATTGACGAAGCGAGCTTCAGCCACAGCTATGGCACAGATGACATGGACCCACCTGGAGAGAAATTCATAACGCTTATTAGATGGTATCAAGAAAGCTCTCTTGGCAATAGGAAATCCTTGCATTTAAGCAGGAGAGACAAAGGGTGTTTCTTGTTTGATTTTTCTAAGCAAAACACAAAAAATGTGGCACTAACCGGTTGTCTGTGGTAGTCTTTAAAGCTCCTCCTCTTAAGTTACAGAGACAACACTCCTGGTAAAAAAAAAAATATAGTAAGCAAATTAACACACTGTTCTTTTTTTCCCCTCAATTGCATACTCATTGTCATAGTTCCTAAATAATATATGAGTAGTTGTAGATCTAATTGTGCAGGCTAGATTTAGGTAGTTGTAGCAGTACAGCTACTACTCACCACTGTCCAGGCTCCTGCTTTGCACCTTGAGCATATCCAGGACTCACCAACAGAGTCTGGCCTCACACCGTAACAACCTGTAAAGAAAGAGACACTCTTGGTTTTGTTTATCTTTGCTACTACATTCAGCATTTCCAGAAGCGTGATGTATTATCATCTTGCACCAAACCTGTTTGTTAACCACTGACTCATTTATAATCTTCTCATCGACATCTCCAAATCTGAGCTTTTGGAACAGTTGTTGTAACACCTGGACAGGTTTGAATGATTTTTTTGTCAGCTATTCACTCCAAAACAATGCAGAGAGAAGGGATGGAGCACAGAACTGGCGTTTTTGACAAGAGCTCTTTCTGCTTCATGTCCTCTTATCAATAGCAGTGCTGTTTCCCCAGCTGAGCCCAGCTCATCCCTGGCTGGCTAATGAACTGGCCTTGAAGGTGAACTCCAGCTTTAGGGATAATAGGAACCCAAGAGGGTTACTGTACTGACTACGCATGTGTGCACATGTGGCTGTGATTTAAGTGGTTGTATGTTCAGCTTGTTATATCAAGAAGTTGTCCATATAAAACATGGTTTACATATTAGAAGAACTGGCACTGGTTTTTATTTATGGCAACATAAACTAGGGCCGGAAGACAACTCACTCTAACATAACAAGAAGCTTCCTGTCCTTTCACAGATTGCTTCACAGAAGTCATAAGCCCTTAAAAGTCAACTTTCCTGTGATCATGGTGCAGAAAGCAGGATAATTAGAGTTTGGGAAATTTGTAGTGGTGTCTTCAGAGAGACATTTGTGTTGCTTTAGTATCTTAGCTAGTTTAACCTAGGTCAAAAAGTTAAACCTAAAGCCTTAAAGAGGGCAGAGACAGGGGAACTGATCACACAGTTTGTTGCACTGCATCTTCTGAGCTTCCTAGTTTTCCCACAACACTATGCTCAGGAGAAAAGTGGAGGAAAATACAACTTTTCTAAAACAAAAAGCATTATAAATTCAAAAATACTGCACAGCAAAAAGGAGCTAGTGTGCATATACAGAATCACACAGGGTGTCTGTAGCTATTAATGCATGTTTGCAGATGCATCTTCCACTTTTAATTTGTAAAACACATCTGTCACAAACATATGCTGTGGCGTTTTTACTCACTGGAATGAACTTGCATATGACAAGATGAACAGCAGATAAGAAGACTGTTTCCATCCTCCCCATGAGATGGTTGGTGGGTGGTGGCTCTGTGTTTCCTGCACCAACGCAAAAGCACATCTCTGGGACTAGTGGACGGGTCAAATTGCCATGACGAGGAGTAGGAACACGCTGAGCATCATTTGCAGCAGAGAAGTCACTCTGAGGCTGAAAAAGTTGTAATGTCCAAAGATTTATGATGTCAGTTACAGTTTATAGTCACTGAAAAGAACCTGTGCAGTACTGTGGTTTTACCTTTAGTAGGGGCAGAAGTGAACAGATAGAACAGTAAGTTTGAGTGCAGCTACTGCAGCATTGAAAGCCTTCTCTGCCAGGAAGTTGGGAGAGCGATTCTG
>NC_041025.1:13820073-13857952 GCF_900634625.1 Parambassis ranga | reverse complement strand
CTGTCTTGTTTTAAGTCTCATTTTAGTCTTACAGAGCCAAGAATTTTGGGCCTATTTTAAGAATCTTGTCAAGAAAAAAAAGCTTACCCCATTGGCAGATTCATTTGCTTGATACAAGATAATTTGATTGACTATAAGAATATTTTCCTTTTTTCTAGTAGAGCTGTTTTTGCAGTGTGCTGAGCACCCTTAGGCGACTCAGATGCACTTTTGTAGTTTTTTATCTTTCAGCAATCAGCTGCTGCAGACAAACAGGGCAGCAGCTGCGTTCCTCTAATCTCCACACAACACCATCCAGCTAACACAACCTAAGCCTCCATGCAGAGGCGTAGCAGCGTTAGCGTTTCTGCACTGCATGCACACAGAGGTTGCTATTAGCTTAGCTTGGCCTGGTTTCAGGGATAGTGTGCACACAGACTGGGAGCAGGGAGAAACTGTTAGCCTAACCTAGCCTGCACCCAACTCACACTGAGGCGTCATGTCCAGCAGCACCGAAGGCATGGAGCCTGTAAAGATAAGAGTCTTTATGAATCTGCTGCACCGCCGTGCTGTGATATTTATTTGTTGTTTGTTGTTAATGAATCTGCAGTTTGACTTTAAGTCCCACACAGATCACAGCACTAAAACAGAACGACTTTGCTGTCAGCCATGTGATGTGTTCCACTTTGTTCTTGATTTCGGGCTCATTTCAGCAGTGTGCCGCAGAGGTCGGAGAGTTCTGATTAGAAGTCCTTTTTAAATCTTTTTGGGGTCTCATCCCCCACAGATCAGCCTTAGAAGCTTTTCATCCAGCTCTTCTTCTTTGCTCACACCTGCTGAATGAGACACATGCTCATTTACTTTGGACTGTTTTTTGTAATAGATAATTTAGAGTTTATCCAACACAAACAAACGCTGTAAGGGAGAGATACTGTCTGCTCAGCCGGCTGGAAGCACAAACACAGGAAGTAAGCACAATGACTGCCGAGCAGGGGAGAAACTGATGAGGCCCCGTTCACACTGGAGGAAGTTCATCCAGCAGATCAGCATGCAGGCTGCTGATGGAGGCTTCTATACACACAGCAGCCCTGCTGACTCTCAATCCTCCACTCTGATTGGACTGAGGGCGGAGTAGAGCCTGTGCTGACTCACTGCACCGCCTGCTGGTTCGGTGTGGTATTACATGGTTACCATGGTGCTCCTGTTCACCTTTAAATCAGCTGTGGGGGTGTTTTCTGTTGACAGGAAAGTCCGGACTCTCACTTTCAGTTAGAGGGAAAACACCTGCAGTGGTTTCAGTGCACAGGACGGAGGCCTCTGAGACTGAACCACCAGGCGGAGGGGGGGTTTACAGCAGGAGGAAGAGCGACACCAAAAACAGGATTTGAAAGGACCGCCTGCAGGTTCACACGAGCAGCCCCCTGGTGGCCGAGGCCCAGTATGACAGGACATTTGGCATGAGTTTAAACAAGTCATAGACGCCATGTGCAGTCTGTGTTCAGATGTAAACCTTAATGCTGCAGTTTTCTAGAGCTGATGATGTTTCATTATTGATTGATTGCCCATGATTAATCAATCAGTGCATTCTGACATTTGATGGACAAACAGTGGACAACGTCCTGAAAAGGTTCAAACTTCCGTTCATTGATCGTGTTGCAGCTTTAGAGCAGATGATGAGGATGTAGATGATCGCTCTGTGTGTCTGTGATGACCTCATCTGAACAAGAAACTGGACTGGACCGACAACACAGCTGCACTTTACAAGAAGGGCCAGAGCAGACTCCACCTCCTTGATCCTGTGGAGGAGGTGGGAGATCAGAGGATGCTGGCAAAGCGTCACCACCCACCCCATGCACAGCACTGAGCAGCTCCTTTAGTGACAGGCTGCTCCATCCACGCTGGTGAAGGAGCGCTTCCACAGGTCCTTCCTCCCTGCTGCTGTCAGACTTTACAACCAGGCTTGCCGCCACAGTAGATTACACACACACACACATATAGCTCTCATAAGATAAAATAAGGTCAAGTAAACAAGATCAAGTCAAGTTAAGTATATTTATAAAGCACCAAAATAATCAAATTACAGGAAACAGGATAAAACATGCATAAAAATGGTAAAAGCTCCTTTCCACAACTATCCCTACTCTTCGGGTTGCCCAGGCTGGATCGGTCCTGGTAGTCTACGCACTTTGTCGCTCAGCCTGGCAGACCTGGTAGTACCAGCTTTCCGGTAGTCCTCACGGTCAGGTAGTACCAGATGTCTGCATGGATCCTTGCAAAGAGGCTGTCCATCTCACTGTCCTCCACGAATGTGTGACCTTGGCCCTGCTCTGTGCTGGTGTCTCTGCGACACGTTCTTTCTTCTGTGGTTCCTGTGATTTAAACCACGTTGGCAAAAAGATGTCCACCAGCTGTTTGGGGTCCAACGGTGTCCTGTACGTGGGCCTGCTCTGTGCTGGTGTCTCTCTGCGAAACCATTCTTTCTTCTGTGGTTCCTGGTGATTTTAACCACGTTGGCAGAAAGATGTCCACCAGCTGTTTGGGGTCCAACGGTCTGTACGTGGGGCCTGCTCTTTGCTGGTGTCTCTGCGACACGTTTTCTTTCTTCTGTGGTTCCTGTGATTAAACCACGTTGGCAAAAAAGATGTCCCCAGCTGTTTGGGGTCCAACGGTCCTGTACGTGGGCCTGCTCTGTGCTGGTGTCTGCGAAACATTCTTTCTTCTGTGTTCCTGTGATTTAAACCACGTTGGCAAGAAAGATGTCCACCAGCTGTTTGGGGTCCAACGGTCTTACGTGGCCCTGCTCTGTGCTGGTGTCTCTGAGACAAGTCCATCGGTGGTCTGCACACTTTTTCGCTCGGCCTGGCAGACCTGGTAGTACCAGCTATTCCGGTAGTCCTCACGGTCATGGTAGTACCACATGTCTGCATTGATCCTTGCAAGAGGCTGGTCCATCTCACTGTCCTCCGAATGTGTGACCTTGCACCTGCTCTGTGCTGGGCGTCTTCTGCGACACGTTCTTTCTTCTGTGGTTCCTTTGATTTAAACCACGATGGCAGAAAGATGTCCACCAGCTGTTTTGGGTCCAACGGTCTGTACATGGGCCTGCTCTGTGCTGGTGTCTCTGCGACACATTCTTTCTTCTGTGGTTCCTGTGAATTTAAACCAGTTGGAAGAAAGATGTCTACCAGCTGTTTGGGGTCCAACGGTCTGTACGTGGGCCTGCTCTGTGCTGGCGTCTCTGCGACACGTACTTTCGTTCTGTGGTTCCTTTGATTTAAACCACGTTGGCAGAAAGATGTCCACCAGCTGTTTGGGGTCCAATGGTCTGTACGTGGGCCTGCTCTGTGCTGGTGTCCTCTGAGACAAGGCCATCGGTGGTACTGCACACTTGTTTCGCCTCGGCCTGGCAGACCTGGTAGTTACCAGCTATTCCGGTAGTCCTCACGGTCATGGTAGACCACATGTCTGCATGATCCTTGCAAGAGGCTGTCCAGTCTCACTGTCCCTCCGAATGTGTGACCTTGGCCCTGCTCTGTGCTGGTTGTCTCTGCGACATGTTCTTTCTTCTGTGGTTCCTGTGATTACAACCATGTGGCAGAAAGATGTCCACCACTGTTTGGGGTCCAATGTCTGTACGTGGGCCTGCTCTGTGCGTGGTGTTTCTGCGACACGTACTTTCTTCTGTGGTCCTGTGATTTTAACCACGTGGCAGAAAGATGTCCACCAGCTGTTTGGGGGTCCAACGGTCTTACGTGGGCCTGCTCTGTGCTGGTGTCTCTGTGACATGTTCTTTCTTCTGTGGTTCCGGTGATTCTAACCACGTTGGCAGAAAGATGTCTACCAGCTGTTCGGGGTCCAACGGACTGTACTTGGCCCTGCTCTGTGCTGGTGTCTCTGAGACAAGTCCATCGGTGGTCTGCACACTTGTTCGCCCTCAGCCTGGCGACTGGTAGTACCAGCTATTCCGGTAGTCCTCACGGTCATGGTAGTACCAGATGTCTGCATTGATCCTTGCAAAGAGGCTGTCCATCTCACTGTCCTCCGAATGTTGTGGACCGTGGCCCTGCTCTGTGTTTGGTGTCCTCTGCGACACGTCTCTTTCTTCTGTGGTTCCTGTGATTTTAACCACATTGGCAGAAAGATGTCCACCAGCTGTTCGGGGTCCAACGACTGTACTTGGCCATGCTCTTGGACAGCTGATTTTCTAAGAGGACATGTCCTCTGACAGTCGGTTTACCATACTGTCTTTTTCCTGGACAGTAAAGAAAGAAAAGAAAGAAAGAAAGAAAGAGGGTGAAAACCAGAACAAAAGAACAATTATTATTTTGATGCTTGCCAAAAACCCATAAGATTATAAGAAGCTCAGGCTGTGTGATGTGAATGTGGAAAAGTAGTATACAGCTGAAGGACGATCAATATGACAGATACAATGCTTAAAGTGTGATAAAGACTACAAACATGGCTGCTTTGTATGCTTCTTGTGTGTCAGCCTGTCATCGTGGGATCAGCCCTGCCTGCCTGCCTGTATCCATGACAACCTGAATGTTTAACTGTATCAGCTCTCTCTGTCCCCTCCTAATGCATTTCCAATGTAAAACACCCTCTAAAAAATCAGCCATTCAAATATCAACATGTTCATCTCACAGAGCACATTCCGGGTCAACAAGTTTTTCACATATTAAGCAGTTTTTTTTAAGCAGTGTCATTTTAACATGGGAGTCTATGAGAGAGCCCTTCAACAAGGGTCATCTGCCAAATGCATCTGCTCCTACAAATGTCAATGTATAATATATTTTACTTTTGGAGACCTTTGATAAAGTTTATGAACATGAGGTGAGAGAGAGAGAGAGACAGAGAGAGACAGAGAGACAGAGAGAGGGGGAGAGAGAGAGGGAGACAGAGAGAGACAGAGCTATAGTCGCACCTGTGACCGGGTCCCTTAGAAGAACTCAGCTGAGATGGTGTTAAGTTTCTGAAAAGTTTGGTTCTGTCTGAGCCCACATTTAGAATTTGAATTGTTTCCATTAGAAAAACTTGGCTGCGGAAAACGTGACCGGCAGGTTTTCAGTTTACCGGACAAGTGTTTTTTTTACCATAAATACTGCACAAGGCTCTTAACATGGTAAAATTACAAACACAAACAGAAACACATCGGGACGGGCTCATACCAGTTTAATACCGCGGTGTGCTGCCAGCATGGAATTTAAAAAAGTCTGTTCGCTATATGCGTTTTTAAACGGCCTCAATGAAACTATATTAACTGAAAAAGATGGCTTGTCAAGTTTCAGGCAGTTTATAATGCACTTCACCTGCCGTGCACGGCACAGTATTCACGTACAGTGGGGTAAAATGTGGAGGCCGTTTGACGGTGTCAGAATTTGGATACCGCCCAACCCTAGTGCAGACACACACACTCTTTCTCTCTCTTTGAATAAACGCCATGAAGTTGCACTTATCACTCACTACTGTTGGTACTCACCACGAATCTGACTGTATGAAGAAATGTGTAAAAGATGTTATCCTCCTCTGCAGCTGTTTCGTTCTTCCTCTCTGATCCGTCTCTTCTCGAGTTTAGTCCAGTAATCAGTTTGAGATTATTTTCCTTCGTTTACACGAACTCTCCAAAATCTCCTGCTGTCTCTCCTTGAAACTCTCCACCAACAGCTTTATTGCACAAAGGTGGACCTTTATATATCTTTGTATGCCTTTGATCTCTGAGTCATCAAAGGTACAGCCCTGCCTGCCTGTATCCATGGCAACCTGAATGTTTCTCAACTGCCCCTAACTGCAGCTCTCTCTGTCCCCCTCCTAATGCGTTTCCAATGTAAAAACACCCTCTAAACAACTGCTGCTTTTGTCCAAACCGAAGCACTCAGACAAAAAATAAAAAAATTTGTGCAAAACTCTACACACAAATAAAACAACCTTACACCAAATCAGCAAAACATTGCAGATCTCTTGCAAAAGCTAATACATCTTGCTTAACTCTTCAAACCTTTGTAAAAATGGTATTTTTGTACCACACAGTTAACACAAACCATCATATTACTAAGCACACAATGTGCCAACTACACACTGATGGTATTACAGTTTTTTCTGATTGCTTAAACACTAACAATGATTCTTATAGCACAATTTCTAAAACTATTAATAGTTATAGCAAAATCACTCACTGAGTTTACAAAACTAAAAGCAAAAAAACTGCTTTACACTCAGTTTGCACTTTTGTAACACACAATTTGCAAATGTATAAATATAATCCACTTCACAGCATCTTTTTGCTGAACTGTAACAACTCACTGCTTTACACACAACTTCCAAATGATCAACACACTCCTAGTAAAACTACACACATGTATGGCTAGTATTTACACTACTTCCTCTTCCTCTTCCTCCTGCTTCCTCATGTCCTCATCCTCCTCTAATTCTCACTCTTCTCAGTCTTCTTCTCCCTCCATTGTTCTCCACACTGAAGCTTACCTGTGTCTTATTTACAGAGCTCATGCTGATTGCAAAGTGAACTAATGATGTAAAACAGTTCTCACATGTGACAGTGTAGCCAGACAGTTGGCAACATAGTGTAAACACCAGCCATACATGTGTGTAGTTTTACTAGGAGTGTGTTGATCATTTGGAAGTTGTGTGTAAAGCAGTGAGTTGTGTTTACAGTTCAGCAAAAAGATGCTGTGAAGTGGATTATATTTATACAATTGCAAATTGTGTGTTACAAAAGTGCAAACTGAGTGTAAAGCAGTTTTTTTTGTTTTTAGTTTTGTAAACTCAGTGAGTGATTTTGCTATAACTATTAATAGTTTTAGAAATTGTGCTATAAGAATCATTGTTAGTGTTTAAGCATTCAGAAAAAACTGTATATGCAGCTAAGTACAGAGTATAAGTGTCACTATAATCCAATCAGAGTACAGTACGCAGTATGAGCACAATATATGATGCATGGATACAAATCTGGAGCTATAAGGTGCTAAGTTGTCATGGTGATAAGGCAGGTGATGGGGGTCTATGTAAGCTCCATCCTGGTCATTGTAGGCGTAGTTCGGCTCCCCCAGGTCATCGGTGGGGGCGTGGTCTCTGCCAGCCAGCAGATTGGTCCGTTTCAGAGCGCGGCCTTCTCCAAATGCACGGTACAGATACACCGCCATGACGAACAGCGCCACCTGCAGAGAGGCGGAAACACTCAGTGTGATGGAGCTAGAGTAACATAAGGCTACCATCCAGACTCACTGTACGAGACAGCCTCTAGTGTGTGTGTGTGTGTGTGTGTGTGTGTGTGTGTGTGTGTCAGTGTGTGTGTTAGTGTGTGTCTGTGTGTGTGTGTGTCTGTGTGTCAGTGTGTGTGTGTGTGTCTGTGTGTGTGTGTGTGTCAGTGTGTGTGTTAGTGTGTGTCTGGTTGTGTGTCTGTGTGTGTGTGTGTGTGTGTGTGTCTTTGTGTGTGTGTACATGTATCAGTGATGATCAGAAGGATTCTGCTGATTCATCCAGAGGAATCTTTCCTCGGACGTCCTGGATGAAAAAGGCCTCTGAGCTTATTGAAGGAAGTGAAGATGGACTCACCAGAAACACGGTGCTCCAGACCGCCGAGCAGAACTCCAGCCCCGGACCAGTGCTAGAAGATGGATGATGATAAATCATTACATGTCAACCCTTGAAAGTAACTAGTACTCTGAGTACTTTTTGGGGAGAGTATTCTGTACTTTTACTGAAGTACTTTTTAACATCAGAACCTGCACATGTGTGTTTTTTACAAAGATATCTGCACGCTCTGAATGTCCGAGCTCTGACAACAACACATGAACCTTCAACACTGACAGCACTTCACCCTCTGTACACAGACCTGCACATCAGCTCATTTTGCTTATTGGATTTCTTGGTTTATTCTTATTTGTGTTGATTCTTGCTCTGTTTTCTTTGATCTTAGTTATGTTGTGGACAAAGTCATGTGAAGGGAGCTGGCACAGTCAGAGGGTCAGTGCTCTGCGTGACCTCTGCTGTGCATTTGACAATGAACGTCTTGGATCTTGAATCTTGAATGGATCCACACTAGCAAAGGAGGTCGGTGCTGGATAAGCGCGGTCCGTCCGTCTTCTCTGCTGATAAAGAGGGAACTAGTGGCTGAGCAAGTTATGGGGCGGAGATCATTAGAACATTAGAAAACGCCGTATGGCGTATGACCAAGCGGCAACCTTCGGGGCTCAGACCTGAAGCCCGTGCGGAAGTGTCAAAACCTGTAGTCCACGCTGCAACCACTGGGGGCTGGCTCCAGCAGCGAGTCATTTCCCATAGACTCCCATGTTAAAATGGCCGACTTCACAGCAGAAAAAAACATGTTTACAGCCTGGTACCAAAACCACTCTGGTCTCAGATGATAGGTTCTCTTCTAGTGTCAGTTGTAGGGGGGGTGAATTTTTTTACAACTCACTGGTTTCAGTTGTTCCTATCTTCTGAATAGGCCTCTCCAGGTAAACAGGTTTGGATGTACGCTTTCCAGTTTCATTCAGAGTTCCATCTCCGACGAGCAACTTAAGCTTTCTTACTCGTCCATCCTTTCCAGGGTACACCTCAACCACCTTTCCTAGCCTCCATTGGTTTCTAGGTGTGGTATCATCCTTCAGAAGAACTATGTCATCAACTCTTGAGTTTCTGCGATCCTTTGTCCATTTCTGTCTGTTCTGGAGATTTAGAAGATATTCCTTCTTCCACCGTGACCAGAAGTTGTTCGCTAAGAGTTGGACACGACGCCACCTCTTGCGGAGGTAAAGATCTTCCTTGACAAACTTTCCTGGGGGTGAGGGAATAATAGCAGACTTCATGGTTAAAATGTGGTTTGGTGTTAAAGGCTCTACACCGGATGGATCATTCAGGTGTTCAGTTGTCAGAGGTCTGCTATTCACAATAGCCATGACTTCATATAGGAATGTTCGTAGCGAAGAGCAGTCCAGCTGTTTGGCGGAATGATCTAGAATGGATGTCAAGATGTTTCTTACAGTGCGAATTTGTCTTTCCCAAACTCCACCCATATGGCTTGAAGCTGGAACATTCATGATGAACTCACAACCCAGTTTTTTCATTTCCTCTTGATCCATCTCCTTCCATGCTGCTGCAAGTTCTCGTCTTGCACCTACAAAGTTTGTTCCTTGGTCACATCTTATCTGACGCACTGCTCCACGAATTGCGATGAAAGAACGCAGAGAGTTAATGAAGGCATCTGAGGTTAAGTCATCAATCACTTCAATATGTACTGCTCTGGAACACATGCAGGTGAGTAGCAGCCCGTAGCGCTTTAGCTCCTTTCGTCCTTCCTTGACACAAAATGGTCCAAAGCAGTCCATTCCACAATAGGTGAATGGTGGGGTCGTCTCCATTCGCTCTTCCGGAAGGTCTGCCATTCTTTGTTGTTCTGTAGACCTTCTGAACTTTCTACATTTTATGCACTTGTGAATATGAGATGAAACTGCAGAGCTGCATCCCAAGATCCATATTCCATTTGAACGGATCTCATTTATAGTCATTCCTCGACCCTGATGGTGTACTCTCTCATGATAGTGTTTAATCAGTAAGGTGGACACGTGACTGTCCTTTGGTAGAATGGCTGGGTGCCTTACATGTGAATGCAGAGCAGCATGACTTAACCTACCTCCCACCCTGATGATTCCCTGGTCATCCAGGAATGGATTTAGTTTGTGTAATCTGCCCTTTAGCTGTCCGTTCTTGATACGCTGGAGACACTGCATTTCTTGAGACAGTGCTGCTTCTTGAACCATTCTAATAATGGTCAGCTCTGCTTCTCTCCTTTCTTCTAAACTGGTCGCTTCACCGGATCTTGGCACAAGGCCTTTGATCTCCCTTGCATGGCGTTGGAGCTTGGCAATAGCTTTCACAAGTCTTGACCAATCAGAGAATTTCTGTAAGCGAACCAAGAGTGACCTGACTTCTCTTGCCTGAGTGTCATGCACCACAACCTTCTTAAGCTCTGGGTCACTACTTAAGATCTCTCCCACCTTGACATCTTCGATTGGTAGTTCTTTTTGCCACAGAAAGTTGGGACCGGTGAACCAGTTGGATGCTACAAGCTGCTCTGCTGTGACACCTCGTGAGGCATGGTCTGCTGGATTCTCACCTGATGTCACATACCACCATTGTGTTGATTCTGTGCTTTGTTTAATGCGCTCCACACGGTTCGCAACAAAAACATGAAACCTTCTGGCTTCATTACTGATGTATCCAAGCACGACCCTTGAGTCAGTCCAGAACATTTCTTGAGTGCATTCTACTTGCAATTCCTTCTTGAGCAAGTCGCTGGTGCGTACTGCCACCACTGCTGCTGACAGTTCAAGTCGGGGTATGGTTGTAACCTTAGTAGGGGTGACTCTAGACTTCCCCATGACTAAGGAGCAGAAGACTTCCTTTGATGTACTGACTGCTCTGAGATACGAGCACACTCCATAACCTGATGTACTAGGATCTGAGAAATGGTTAATCTCAAAGTGATGGACCTCAAAGCCTGGTGGAATGAAACATCTTTGAACCTTTACATTGGCTAGGTTTTTCAGATCTTGGAGCCAGAATTCCCACAAGGGTCGGAGATCATCAGGTAAAGTGTCATCCCAACTGAGCTTGTCACAACACATTTGTTGAAGGATCTGCTTTCCTACCAAGATGAAGGGAGCCACAAATCCAAGTGGATCATACACTGAAGCAACCGTTGACAAAACTCCCCTTCGGGTGAGTGGATTTTCTTTGACAACCACTCTGAACTGAAACTCATCAGAAGCTACGCACCATTGTACACCGAGAGCTCTTTCCACACGTGGTTCGCCCAATGCCATGCTCAAATCTTTGGTCGCGTCAGCGCATTCTTCCTTAGGAATTGTGGCTAAGACCCTTTTGCTGTTTGAGATGAACTTGTGTAGCCGGAGTTTGCCAGTGCTACAAAGCTCTCTTGCTTCCTTGACTAGCTGTATAGCCTGGTCATCAGATGCTAAACTGGTCAAGCCATCATCCACGTAAAAGTTCTTCTGGAAGAATTGGATGGTGTCTTCACTGAAATGTCCCTTTCCTGAGCAAGGTGCTTGAGCCCATAATTGGCACAGCCGGGTGAGGAGGCTGCGCCAAACAGGTGGACTTTCATCCGGTAGACTGAAGGTTGGGCTTCAAGATTTCCATTTTCCCACCACAAGAATCGCAGGTAATCTCTGTCCTCTGCCTTGACGTGGAACTGGTGAAACATGCGTTCTATGTCACACATGATTGCCACAGGGCCTCTGCGAAACCGGCAAAGTACTCCCACTAAGGTGTTGGTCATCTCGGGGCCTGTCAACAGATAATCATTTAAACATGTCCCTTTGAACCTTGCAGAGCAGTCAAATACGATGCGGATCTTCCCCGGCTTCTGGGGATGATAGATTCCATGGTGAGGAATGTACCATGCTAGTGTCTGAGTGATGTTTTCTTCTGGAACCTTTTCTGCGTCTCCACGAGCCATGGTCTCTTCCATAAAGGTCTTATAGTCATTGTAGTATTGCTGGTTTCTTTCCAGTTTTCTTTTCAAGCACTTGAGACGATGCATGGCACACACCTTGTTGTCCGGTAAGTTGGGTCTGTCCTTCTTAAACGGCAGAGGCATCTCGAGGTGACCGTCCTCATTGACTCTAATGCCTCTTTCCATCTTTGACAGGAATCTGAAATCTTCTTGAGATACGTTGGCATCTTCCAAGGCTCGTTCTACAAAGTCTGATTCCAGCACCTTAATGATTTCTGTGGGTGTGACTACTTCCTTGACCTGCGTTCTACAGACATAGTGCACTTCTCTTGTGAGGTTTGAAGAGACCTGAAGACTTGGTGTGACCTGTTTCACAATGATATGGTGACTTACTCCAATTGCATCACCACCATCCAGACATGGGTTGCCATGGCCAACTACACTCCAGCCCAAGTCTGTTTTCAGTGCAAAGGGCTCATTTTCTTTGCCAGGCACGACTTGTTTTGGGACGAGGGCTTGAGGACAGTTGTAGCCGATTAACAGTCCCACATCACAGCTTTGGTGAGGAGCTATCTCATCTGCAATGTGTTCAAGATGAGGCCATTTCCTTGCAGTATCTGGTGTGGGAATATGATCCCTGTTTGCAGGTATGAATGCTCTTGTGTAGGTGACTGGCAAGTGAATCCTTTTGTCTGAGTAGAAACCCCTAACCTGTAAACCTGTTAGCCTCTTACATGGCACCACTGTGTTCTTTGATGTCATTGTGGAGAGCTTTAAATGAACTGGTTCGTTTTCTGCATGTAGTGTCTTGGCTGTTTCTTCTAAGATAAAGGTTGTATCACTCTGTGTATCCAATAGGGCATACACAAGAACTTCGCAGTCAGGCTCGTTTAGGGCTGACACCCACACTGGAATGATTGCTGAAGTACGAGTGTCTCTGACATTCTGAATGACTCTGTTTGATGTTGCCTCGTGTAATGTTTTCAGCACCTTGTTCTGTGGACAATCCATCTTAGCTTCTCTTGACCTTGCGCCATCTCTGTCTCCATCAGACCGCCTTGACATCCTTCCATCCTTGTTGCGATCATCGTGGAGGCATGTTGGATGTCTCTTCTCACACGTATCACAGATCATTCTACTCTCACAGTCTCTTGAGCGATGGCCAGACTTCAGGCAGCCAAAGCATAACTTGTTCTCTTGGACGAACTTGACTCTCTCAGAAACTCTCTCATCCATAAATCTACGGCACTTCTGTAGATTGTGACCTGACACTTCACAGAAACCACAGACAATAACACCAGACCTTTCTTCTGAGTCTGTGACTAGAACTCTTGCTCCAGGCTCTCTGTTCTTGGTGACTCTGACCTTCTCACCTTCACTTGGTTTCAGAGCATGAAGAGATGTGATGGGGTTACAAGCAATTTTTGCTTCACGGTTAAGGAACTCCACAAAATGGCTGAAGGTTGGGAACTTGTGACTTTGTTCCTCCTCTTCTATAACCCTTCTGTTCCATCTCGAGATTAACCAGTCTGGAAGCTTGACAAGCAGTTTCTGATTCTCGTTGCAGTCGTTAAGCACCTCTAGCCCTTTAATCTGCGACATAGCAGCTTCGCAACTACGAAGGAAGTCAGCAAATTCTTGGAGTTCAACACTGTCTCTTGAGCTTATTTTGGCCCAAGCATTGAGTTTATCTCTAAATGCTTTGCAAATGAGAAATGGATTGCCATATCTTTCTTCTAAGATGGTCCACGCTGCATGGTAGGCTGACTCTGTGCCTAGTAAGAAATAGCTTTCAATGGCCTTCTTTGCTGGTCCAGCAATGTACTTTCGTAGATAATATATTCTTTCTTCGGCTGGTATGTTTTTCCTTTCGATGAGCGTTTGAAAGGAAACCTTCCAATCATTGAACCTCAGTGGGTCACCGTTAAATATCATAGGTTCAGGTACAGGAAGGCGACTTGCACCGATAACAAGAGCTACTGCGTTATCTTCTTGTCTTGGTTGTGTGCTGACTTGCACTGGGGGTTTTAAGTGCCGTGGACTTTCAGGCATGACCTCCTCCTTAACCTTCCAGGATGCACATTGATGGAGCATTGAGTCTATGTCTTCATCTGAGCATTCACTTTGCTCATACACCTTCTGTCGTGCCTTAGCAGCCTTTATCCGTTTGATTGTTTCCAAACGTTCCACTTGTCTGCGCTTAGCTTCTAGCATTCTTTTTCTCTCTGCATTTTCAGCCTCCTGTTTAACTCTTAACTGGGAAGCTTCAGCTTCAAGCTTTTCCAGTTCTTCAATATGTCGCTCTTGCTCAAGAAGCACTTCCAAGGCTGCTTCATTGGCAGCAACATCAGCAGCCGCATCTTGTCTGTTTGCAGACAAGTGGCTTGAACGTCTAGATGTGTTCCTTGAGCTGGTTTGTGAATGAGTGGACTTAGTAGACTGTGTGTGGTGAGATTTGATACTCATCCTCTCTGAAGCCACAGACTTCAATGCAGCTCCCATCTCCATTGCATGTTGCTCATCCTTTCTTTGACCTTCTACTCTTTCAATGTTGAGACGCTCCTTGGCTGAGTGAAGGATTTTTTCTGTCACTGCTCCACAGGTGTCTACCTTGCGACGTGTGTCATGATCTGGATTATCAATGCGTCTCAGTTCTTCATAGACAACATTCAGCTTTCTTGAGGCATTGTTTACTCTTGTGATGTGTTCATGGATCTCTTCATCTGAGCAGTTATCACTCAGGGCTCCTCTGGCATCCTTAATGATAGTTTTCCACTTCTCATAACTCAGGTTGAAACGGTGCATAATTTTCTTTACCTGCTCATCTTGTAGCATTTGGCCCTTGTCTGTTAACTTGCGGGCTCTTTGGCTTCCTTGTGGTCCTTGAGAAGATGCACATTTATCCTCACCTGAGCCTTTGGATGCCTGAGGCAGCATATCATCGTCATTCTCCTGTGCTTCCTTGAAACCTTCTCTGCCATCGTCTGACAGGAACTCAAACACTGACATTTTACTTACTCCTGACTTTAGCTGTGTAGATAATTTACTGAGATCAGAAAAGCCAAATTGGAAGAACTGAATTAATTTGGCCAATAATGTGTATGGTTGTTAGACTAGTATTGCAAAAGAAAAACAGTTTAGCTTATTTGTAACAATTTTTCAGCCTATATTTAACTAGTCTAAATTGGACCGTTATATGAGGATTACACAACAAATCACACTCTAATTAGGAGACTTACACATGTTTCAACACTACTTAATGCTCTGTATCTTGCTTGCTCTTAATGTTTTAACCCCTTTCCCTTTATGGCATAACAGCAATTAACACAATATAATAACTGAATCAGAATTCAACTTCAACTTAAATGAACTTCAGGTAGAAGGGGCACACTATTCATTAGATGAATGTAGTTATATGTCTTTTATCCAATGTAAACAGTCTCTGAGTTGCTGCTACCTTCCTCTTCTTCACCTTAATCTTGCTGTGTCAATGTTTGTCCTAGACGCTGCAAGTAGACATCTGTTGATGCTGTAGATCGCCGCTCCTTGGCACAGTTATTCCTCGTGACAGCAACGGAGCAGACGAGTTCTCACTGTAGCACCCTCCGGTAGTATAATCACAGAGTCCGAGATCATATTTGAATACAAGGTTTATTCCATAAAGAAGACCCGTGAGAACTGAGAACAGGACAAAAATAAAGGAAATAAGTAAAAAATAAAATAAAAACTGCTGCACAATGCATGAATGTCCCCACATTGTTAGCAAAGGTAGGACTCAAACACACACACACACCTCAACAGCATTACACTGTGGGCCGTTAGCTCGTGAAACTCTAACGCACAACATATATTGCACAATCATACTCATAACACGATGTCACCTCAGTTTAGCATTCAATACATTAGACCACACATACCTCGTAGGCTGCATAAACACTACGGAGGGGGGCTAATCCTGGACTCTTCTTTCTTCTTGTTTAGAAATTAAACCTTAACTTTTAGCTGGTTGGGGGAGCTCACAGTGGCAAAACAAAGTTATGTGGAAATATATGGTCAAACCTGGTCAAAATATATGTTTGTTTGCACATATGGTAAAAGTGTATGGTTGCTCATAGATCGAGACCTCTGACTGAGGCCATAAAGTATTCTGATGTTTAATGGTTAGTCTAGAAATTCGAACTGCAAACCCCTTAGTTGACCCCAAAGATGAAAACACAAGCTTGCCAAAGAGACAAGATATACTCAAGGTCGTGTAGCAGGAGGACCTGTGAGAATACATACCTTTTATACCTTTTATGCCTTTCTATGTAAATGTAACCACACCTTGTTGTAAGATTAATAAAACGAGCCTAATGCATGGGACGGACAGAATGCAAATGGTCAGCTGCTGGAGCAGATCGAGGGGTCTGTATTGAGCTGTGCATTCTCCCTTTATAAAGGCGAAACTGAAACTGATCAGTACTGGTTTTCATTCAATGTTCTGTGCATCGGGGATGGAGTCTGGGAATCCGGGGTGACCAGATCAGGTCACAACAATTTGGGGGCTCGTCCGGGATCAAAGGCAAAAATCATCCTCAGATCCGTCAATTGAACACAGGGGCCGATTACGAACAGACAGAGGACACGTGCCATGGCAACAATAAGGTAAGCAGACCATTTATATCTGCATTGACTACTCTAAAATGTAACGTGTCCCGAGTCTTAGTAGTAATCTGTCTGTAAAAGTAAAAAGAACATTGACTGAATGAATTTAATAACTGTAAGTGAATGAATTATGACTACAGTGAATTAACAATAACCGTAAGTGAATGAATTATGACTACGGTGAATGAGTAATGACTACAGCTGTTTAAGAGATAAGTAAATGATGCCTGCAGAGGATTAAGAGAATTTAAGAGAAAAAGGGGTAGCAGAAAATCCTGAGTGTGGCGACTCCACCGGTGCTCTGACAAGAGGCCGGAAAAGCTGGGTTTGAGGCCCGGGGCTTGAGGAACCCTAAATCACTACAGAAAAGAGAGAGAGAAAAAGAACAAGACCAGGCAAAAACACATGGTATGAATGTTGGACTGACTGGAAACTGAAACAATGACCGCACTAGTTAAGCGGGAGTTGTAGTAAGTCTACAGGCTTCCAAATTACAGATATATAAGATTCTGGTGTCACGGACAGAGGCTAGTCTCGAATCCATTGGACTGAGTACCAGGGACACAGCGTGCCATATTTCTCAGTCGGCCAGAATCTAGAAAAGAAAGGAACACTGAGACTCATAACTGTGAGTCGTCTGAGATAAAGACGACAAGACCAGAGAGTAGAGAATAAATAATGAAATAACTGTGAGCCGTTCTTACACTGGACGGCAAGACCAGAGAATAAGTCCTGTGAGTTCATGAAGCACCCCTAAAGAGAAACAAAGAGAAGTGAAGATACAGTACTGACACACACACAGAGCGCGCAGTATAAATGGGTAAAGCATGAGTGTGGAATGTGTATGAATGCCAGAGACGAGGTGAACTGAAGCAGCAGCACTGCTGGAAACCATAATTGGTGTAAACGTAAAGCAGTGGCCTGTTGAAGTAGGTTCACTCACGAACTGGATTAGTGTTTTTGTTGTGCACATACTTTTGTATATATTTCTGATGTGAACATAGTTTTGTGAACTTTTCTAACAACATAGTTTTGTTAATTCTTCTGAGCACAGTTTTGCAAATAACACAAACTTATTAAGCTTTAGTTTTTAATTTTCACGTAACCACATGACTGAGACTTTGATGACTGACGACATGGACGGAGATTTTAACAGAGACACTGTTGACGATGGGTGGGGTCCAAACAGCCCACTAAAAACAGTAGAAGCTCAACTGATTATTTTAGAGAAAGCGCTGCATCAGGCTTTTGACTCTAAAACCGCATCAGAAGAGATGACTCAGATGAGGGAGGCAGTCATTAATTTGTTGGGAGAAATAGGCCGTGGCATGAAAGATAGAGGTTGTTTACAGAAGGAGTTTTGGAGAAAGGAGGGTGAAGCGAAGGCAGAGAGGGAGAAGGCCAGGAAGAGTGCAGAGCAGTGTGGTTGGTCTAAGAAAGGGAGATTTAAGAGGGAGCAGGAAAAAGCAGAGGAAAAGAGAGCTCAGTGGGCGCGATGGGCTTTGATAGGTCAGGGTGTAACTCACCTCATGACTGAGAAGCCCAAAACACAGGATGCCAAAGCAGAAAAACATAAGGATCCCCCACCGTATACACCACCCCCTCCTACTGCACCACCATCCTCTCATTCATCTGCTGGATTATATCCAGTTTTACAAATAACTCAAGGCACACTGGCCATAACAGACATGCCTGATTCCCCTGAGGCGTGGTCTGATGACAGCTCTCACACGTCCCAAGTGAGTAGTGTGTCTGCTTTACCCTCGGGAGTCAGCACCCGTGAAGGGCCTCCAGAGGCCCCTGACCTCTCACCTTTACAGCTGCGAAAGGAGAGAGAACCGAGCTGCGACAGAGCACTATGTGTTGCAGCTGAAGCCCCGCTGTCACACAGAATACAGACACCAGACATTGTGAACACAAAGCAGGGAGAAATAGACAAGGTGCAACAGTTGCAGGAAGAATTAAAGGAGTTGCGGGCTGCTATAGCTCAGGACTTAACACCACACACATATGCACACGCTAACCCCCAATTTGGAGACGCTACACTTCAGGTGGGAGGCGTGTGGAAAGACGGATCACAGGAAGGGAGGACAGCTGGAGTTCAGATGCAGGTCGAGGGTGTTTGGTCCGCGGAGCAGGGAGACATGTTTGATTTATTACAGAGACAGGCCAAGGCTACTGAGGAGTGGTTGAAAACACATGAAGCTGAACACTTAGCACACAGAAGCAGAACACACCGCATGACAACTAGATCTCAAGGACATGATAATACACAGACACTCAACCATCAGTTACCACTGATTCAAACTGAACACCAGATCAAATATCGTCCATTCCCACTAGGTGATGTACAGGCACTAGTGGATAAATTACCTCCAGTGGCCGAAGGTGGAGCAATGTGGCTGAGTCAACTTGACAACTTGTCTGACAGCAGGCCACAGACTCGCTCTAGGTGATTTTCGGGCCGTTATTTCTAGGTGTCTTACAGCTTCAGAAGTGAGGGACATAGAGGAGGACGCCGCCACTACTAGACAGAGAGATGACACACCTTTCACTCAGGTCAGCACTGAAATAGGCAGAGCACTAAGAAATAAATATCCTCTGCCTGCTGGAGCTGCCGTTCCCACTTTGAAATGGGACCCCAAACAGAGTCCAAGAGAATATCTTAATCAAAGCAAAGACACATGGATCAAACACACCGGGTGCCACCCTGGTAACCCAGGCATTCAGAGGGTGTGGTACAGGACCGCCGTCCTAAACGGGGTTCCTGAGACCGTAAAAACTGCCATGGATAATAACCCAGACATGGCAGGGTGTGATTCCAGTGTGTGGGAGAGACATCTAGTGCATCATTTGGCTCGTGCCCAAGAGGCAGCACAAGCTGACAGTAAGGATGTCCAGGATTTGCAAACACAATTATTGAAAATGCAATTGACTGAGGCCAGACAGAAGGCCAATGACAAAAAGAAAGATAAAAATAATAAAGTCATGGTTGTCACTGAAAGCTCTGACGCACCTCCTGGCACACCTTGGGTGCCTCCACCACCTTATTCTCCTGATTATCAGCAGCCTACGGGGTCCTACAGGGGGTACGGATCAGGGAGGGGCAGATGGAGAGGCAGGCGCGGAAGGGGTGGAACACTTAGGGGACAGCCGAGGGGAGACCCAGGTCGTGACCGCTGCTATTACTGTGAGGAGTTGGGACACTGGGCCAAAGACTGTCCACACAGACAGGGACCATATGCCCGAGGACGTGCAGCGTCTGGTCCACGGAGGGCTTCCTCCCGCCCCCCAGGACCTCCATTCACTGGACAGTTTCCTGTTTCCGGCTGGGAACAGTGGGATTGTGACTTCTCACAACAATGACACGCCCCACAGAGCAGCTCAGATTACATCGTTACGGCAGATCCGATGTTATCTATGCAAGTAGAGGATGAGACACTGCCTTTTCTGGTGGATACTGGCGCCACCTGTTCTACATTGTTTCACTCATCTTCTATGGAACTGTCCAGCAACTCTATCACTGTGATGGGCTTCTCTGGGGATAAACAGACTCTGCCTATAACCACTCCCATGACTGCTCAGCTGGGACATCAGACTGTTTCACACTGTTTTGTACACTCACCTCTTCTGCCTCTGAATATACTGGGGAGAGACTTGCTGATTAAGTTTGGAGCATCTATTTTGTGCGGCCCAGACGGGCTGACAGTGACACTGCCTGACGGCACCATGTTCCACTGTAATGTTGCAGACACAGGCGGACAATATCTGATGAGACCTGTGACTGACCCATGTGCTGACATCTACTGGGGCATGTTACATCCTGAAACTCCCCAGAACCCAGGAATCCTTTCTGCCTACCTGCAGTGGAAGCCCTGGATAGCCCAGGTCGAACCATATGTTTCTCCCCCTGACCCCCCTCATGTGACTCTGTTTTATGACAGGCAGCAAACTGATTGGTACCATGAGAAGTTTGCGCACTCCCTAGAGGGACAGGACTGGTCTATTACAGTCCGAGACATTTTTGTGGCACCTGAGGGCGTGGCAGCCGGTGTGGACCTCACTCCAGAACAAATGTCTTGGTACATGATGAGTGACGAAGGGCATCCCCACGTCTCATTAGCTGTACATCCAAACCACCAGGCCAAAGAACTAGGTGGCATGGTTAAACGTGCCATGGGGCAATCAGACTGGCAACCCACACCTTTACCTCAAATCATGTATTCTCCATCTGCTAAAGCATACAAAATAACTGTTTCAACTATGAACACTGTCACTCTGGCACATGAACTGCTTGCTAGACATCATGGTAGAGAGAAAACTGATCATCCTCTGGCACAGGCTGTGATTGACAGCTTGCCACCACATTTATGGGCAGACGGACCCACTGATGTGGGTCTGGTGGACTGTGAACCTGTGACGTTTCAGATTAACACACCAGGCCCTTTATGGATACCACAGTATCCCCACAAGCCAGCAGCCGGAGCTGGCATTGCAGATACTATTCATGGACTCTTTGAAAATGGCGTGCTGGAACTCTCTCACTCAGATTGGAACACTCCCATCCTACCTGTAGAAAAGAAAGGGACAGGTAAATATTGCATGGCACATGATCTGAGGGACATTAACGCTGCACTGTCAACCCCCATGGTACCAGTTCCGAATCCATACTTGGCATTGGCCCAACTGGATCCTTCGCAGAGCTGGTTCACCTGCATAGATTTAGCTAATGCTTTCTTTTGTCTCCCTCTGGCACCTGAATGCAGAGACATTTTCTCATTCACATATCAGGGAACGCAGTATCGCTACACCAGGCTACCTCAAGGTTTTGCGCTCTCCCCCGGTATTTTTAATCAGGTTTTGAAACAGATACTCAGTCACTGCACCCTCCCAGAAAACACTACACTCATTCAGTACGTTGATGACCTTCTTATCGCAGCTCCAACGGCAGCAATCTGCCTGGATGCCACGCAGGCTGTTTTGCAACATCTGGCCACAGCTGGTTTTAAGGTCAGCAAATCTAAACTCCAATTAGTCAGGAAACAAGTTGCTTTCTTAGGACGCATTGTTTCACAAAAGGGAGTCAGCATATCGCCTTCACACAAATCTACCATTTTGCATCATCCGCGTCCTGACAAAGTGAAGGACATGCTCTCATTTCTCGGTCTGACTGGCTACAGTAGAAACTTTGTTGCTAACTACACTGGCCTCACACAACCTCTCAGAGACCTTGTCAAAGAACATGGCATGCGTAATGTGTCAGCTCGCCTAAATTGGACGCAGGCAGCTGAACAAGCATTCATTGCTCTTAAACAATCTTTGGCCACTGCAGCAGAACTAGCCACCCCTGACTACACTTTACCTTTCTATTTGGATGTCTCTGGAACGGATGCCTGCATCAATGGCATCCTGTTCCAGAGAAAAGGGGGAGAGAGAGTAATACTGATGTACATCAGTGTCCCCCTGGACAACATGGAGAAAAGACACCCTCAGTGCACACAACACGCAGCAGGAATAGCTAAGCTAATTCAAAAAACCGCACACATGGTCATGGGACACCAGCTGTATGTACTGACAACACATAGTGTAGTGGCATACGTGAACTCAGAGACATTCACACTCACCTCATTGAGACAGAGGAGGTTGAGCAAGATTTTAGAAGCACCAAACATCACCTTCACACATGAGGGCATCAACATGGCAGACCAGATAGGAACAGGAGAGCCACACACATGCACAGAGAGGGTGATTAGGGAAGAAAAGGTCAGAGTCGATTTACAAGCCACACCTCTTTCAGAGGCCAGAAATCTGTTCACAGATGGGTGCTGTTTTAGACATGACACAGAAGGACTCAGAGCAGCATACGTAGTTGTTGAAGACACAGGGGAAGAAATGAGAACACTGAAAGCAGAAAGATTAGAGGGACAGCAGTCAGCGCAGAGAGCCGAGGTGAGGGCAGTGATTGAGGCACTAAAGATAGGTCAAGGACAGGACATCAATGTTTTTACTGACTCAGCATATGCGGCAGGAGCAGTGCATGTGGAATTAGGGCAATGGCTGAGAGCAGGTTTTCTCACTGCAACTAACAAACCTATACGGCATGAGGCTGAAATGAGAGAGCTTGCTGAAGCTCTGTTGTTGCCTAGCAAAGTGGCTGTGATTAAGTGCAAAGGTCATGGAGCAGGAACTGACAGGGTCACAAGAGGAAACAATGCAGCAGATCAGGCAGCAAAACAGGCAGCAGGCTATGTTGAGCGAATGATTTTTATGTGTTCAGAAACAGACTTGCCTCCCCCTGTTGATTGGACTGATTTGATGCAATTGCAACACAAAGCTTCTCCACAGGAAAAAACACTGTGGAAAGCTAGAGGGGCGACTGACACAGGAGGAGTATGGAGAGGGCCTGACGGACGCCCCATACTGCCACCTGGACTGAGACAGACTGCCATGGAGGAAGCGCATGGGGTAGGCCATGTGAGGGTGGCACAGATGATGAAAAATCTTGAGCACTGGTGGCACCCCTACATGAAAGACATGGCTCAGTATTTGATCAGAACATGTGACCAATGTCGTAAATACAACCCCAGACCGACTATCAAACCAGAAATTGGAAAATATCCTCTAGAGACCAAGACAGGTAGAGAAATAATCATTGACTACACTGACATGGTTGACTCTGTGAGAGGATACAGATACATTTTGATGTGTGTTGATGCATACTCAGGATGGCCAGAAGCCTGTCCTGCAAAAAGAGAGGACAGTAAAACAGTCATTAAGTTTCTGATTAACACCTACATTCCCAGACATGGTTTTCCTGAGAAAATCAGATCTGACAATGGCACACACTTCAAAAATAAAGACCTCCAGCAGGTGGAGGCAATGCTGGGACTTAAACATGCCTTTGGTACAGTTTACAGTCTCAAGGCAAAGTTGAGAGAATGAATCAATCCATCAAACACAAATTGGCCAAAATCTGTGCACAGACAAACATGAATTGGCTGGATGCATTACCTTTAGCCCTAATGTCTATCAGAAGTTCAGTAAATCACTCTACAGGACTGACACATGACACATGAATTGCAGACAGGAAGAGCTTTTCCAGGACCACATTCTAAACTTCCTTTGATGCAACATGATGATCAGATGTTAACTTCTAAAGCTTATTTCCACGAACTGCAGGGTTTGGTGACCAACTTTTCCAAGCAGGTACAGGACCGACATCCAGCAGCTGCCAGCGGGGCTCCGCCTGAGGCTGACTGGGTGCTTCTGAGGGTCATCAAACGGAAGTGGTCGGAACCAAGGTGGACCGGTCCCTACCAAGTGACGGAACGCACCTCTCACGCGGTTCGGCTGAGAGGAAAGGGGGACACCTGGTATCACTGGAGCCAGTGCGCAGGCGCAGAGGAGCCTCAACGCTCTCTACAGGACGTCCAAACTGATCTGAGGGCACAGAAGTCTGAATCGGCTGATTCAGACACAGATCCTGTCACAAAAGGGGCAGAATAATCCCCCAACAGAGATCAAGGGTCCTGGGTAGTCTACCCCAGTGATCTGAAGAAAGAAGATCATCCTGCGGGACGAGAGAAGCAGACGACCTGACGGGGGCTGGATGGACGAGGCAGACGGACAGAGACCCACCCGTGGACGGCTGAATGACACACTTTTGAACATTTTCCTTGTAGGCTGGTGCATTGTCCTACTAGTGTTTACATGGGCAGTGGTTAAGACATTTCTACGTCAATGATCTGACATTTTATGATGTGTTGTTTCCTGATTACACCACAGAATCTGTCTACACACCTGGCTGTCAACGTGTGCCTTTAAAAAAAAAAAAAAAAAATTTTTCTGCCTGACTCTGACATTCTAGCACATACACACACTCACACACGGACAGACTACCAGTTTAATTTCCATTTAGTTTTTTTTTCTATTACAGGGGGCGGGAACGGTGAAAGACCGACCGTCTTTAAATACCCCCACCAGCTGTCACTCACTTTTCAGCATGCATTACCCTCCCTCTCCTCGGTTCGTTGTGGGTTTGCTTTTTCTGACTGTGATCATAGTGTCTCTTATCTTTTGGCTGCACTGTGACTTGCCAGGACAACGCTGCAACGGCACCTATTAACTGTGTAGTGAATACAACGTTTTGCTGCGTTTTATGTACTCACATGATATGTTTTTTAATACACTACATTCTTCACAGAGTTTTTCTTTTTTGCACCTTCATTTATGGTTTTGACACGCATACACACACACCAGGTGTTTGGACATTTACTCACAGTGTTGTTACATATAGATGTCACTTTTACCCATAGTTTTGTTTGATTACACACAGTGTTTTCCTATTTGCTGATGTGACCGTTTATTGTTTCTTTTTCCTTATATTTCTGAGTGTTGGACTCTTAGTAGAGTCCAAAAGGGGGAATTGTGGAAATATATGGTCAAACCTGGTCAAAATATATGTTTGTTTGCACATATGGTAAAAGTGTATGGTTGCTCATAGATCGAGACCTCTGACTGAGGCCATAAAGTATTCTGATGTTTAATGGTTAGTATAGAAATTCGAACTGCAAACCCCTTAGTTGACCCCAAAGATGAAAACACAAGCTTGCCAAAGAGACAAGATATACTCAAGGTCGTGTAGCAGGAGGACCTGTGAGAATACACACACACACTCACATCAAAGATGTGAGTGGAGAACTTCAATGTCTTTTAGTTTCGTATACGCCCTCCACCTTGTGATTATTGAATATGCATGTTTCACTGAAAAACATTACCTTTTATGCCTTTCTATGTAAATGTAACCACACCTTGTTGTAAGATTAATAAAACGAGCCTAATGCATGGGACGGACAGAATGCAAATGGTCAGCTGCTGGAGCAGATCGAGGGGTCTGTATTGAGCTGTGCATTCTCCCTTTATAAAGGCGAAACTGAAACTGATCAGTACTGGTTTTCATTCAATGTTCTGTGCATCGGGGACGGAGTCTGGGAATCCGGGGTGACCAGATCAGGTCACAACAGTTACAAAAGGTTATTACAAAAAACAGTTACAAAAAAGATGTGTATGTCTGTGAATATTCCACACATGCCGACTCTTTGAGGCCTTTCTTTCTTTTTTCTCTCTCTCTCTGGCGCGATTGCAGGTGAGGTGCGCGTGTAATTAGAAACATTATGGAACACTAGGCCAGCACATTAGTTCCGCTTACATGACAATTAATAATACACAGAACAACTAACTATAACAACAATAAATCACAAAACTAACTGACAGGCAGTTACACAGTTGATGTATCACAACGTGAGTTTCCTGCTTCCACGATCGCCCGCCCCCCTAAACCCCGCTCGTGCCCCCCCCCCCTTTTTGTCCATATTTGGAGTTTTGGCGGACGTGACGCTGCCAACATGGCGGCGGTCATCAACGTCCTGGAGCCTCCCACCGAGCCTCAGAACGGCTCTTCAGAAACAAAAGGGTGACGTCACAAAGCTCTGTCCATAGTTTTTACTGTCAATGTGTATGACGTAAAAAACAACGTTTTAAGTGCTGGCGAAATGTGACATGAATGGCTTGCGATACTAATTCAACAAGTTCCGTGACGTCTCCACCTCCCTCTGTTCCTCCACAGGCTCCGAACCGTTTCCGCCGTGCGTTTGATTTCTTCTTCGTCTTCTGCACAAACGTAGTGTAGTAACATGTAGCGCCCCCTTTTGGTGTGGAGTTTGAGTTGCAGTATTTGATCTGGGGTTAGAGCTTCAGTATATTTAAATAAGCATATTAAACAATGAATAAATGGCAATATATATATATTGGAAGTATATCATAAATAAATAATACAGTCATAGTCAAACGTGTGTTTAAGATGATAACTTCACTTTGTGAATAACAATAACTTGGCAGCTGTTTGTGCACCTTTGTAAGCGCCTCCCATTAACACACTCATTGACACTGCAGCTATTAAAAGCCGTACACAAGCATGATGCAGCCTGCACATTCAAATGGTTGTTACAGTGTTTCCAGAAAGAAATCTATGACACTGTACTGTAAGTATAACACTTTGTATTTTTTTACAAACACATATTTTAACATCTCACTTTGTACAAATGAAGATGTGTTCTTGAATGGTTTGGTTCTGTAAATTTGAAAGTGAGTAACAAAAAGATCAGGTCAAGTAAACAAGGTCAAGTCAAGTTTATTTATAAAGCACATTTAAAAAACAACAAAGTGCTGCAGACAGGAGTCAGTCATGTATGAATAACATCAAAGTAAAATAATCAAAGTACAGGAAACAAGATAAAACCAGCATAAAAGTGGTAAAAGCCAAGGTGAACAATGTGAACTAACAGTATGGCTATAAACTGACATGACAGACCCACAATGACCAGAACAGAACATGAGTGGGGACTGTAGCTGCAAACATAGACCCTGATATGAAAGAGTGGAACTGAAAGAATGAAGCAAACACATGGAGAGTGGAGCGGCTCACAGTGAATGAAGAAGTATTCCAGAGCAGGAGAACAGTGCTGGGATATCACAGCCACATCAACACAACTAAAGCACGATTCTGTCAGAAAACAGGGTCAATTCAGAGACTTAGGTCTACTTCAGTGTCTTCTGCCTGTCTTCTTCTTCTTTTTCTTCTTTCCTCCTTTCTGTCTGTTGCCTGTCTCCTTTCCACAACTATCCCTACTCTTCGGGTTGCCCAGGCTGTGTTGGTCAGCCTCTACACTCTCGTTGTTGTCCTGGCTGTCCTGGTGGTCTACACTCTCGTTGTTGTCCTGGCTGTCCTGGTGGTCTACACTCTCCTTGTTGTCCTGGCTGTCCTGGTGGCCTACACTCTCGTTGTTGTCCTGGCTGTCCTGGTGATCTACACTCTCCTTGTAGTCCCGGTCAGCCTGGTGGTCTACACTCTCCCGGCCGTCCTGGTGGTCAATACTCTCCTTGTAGTCCCGGTCAGCCTGGTGGTCTACACTCTCCCGGCCGTCCTGGTGGTCAATACTCTCCTTGTAGTCCCGGCCGCCCTGGTAGTCTACACTTTCCTTGTAGTCCCGGCCGCCCTGGTGGTCTACAATCTCCTTGTAGTCCCGGCTGCCCTTGTAGCCCCAGCTGCCCTTGTAGTCACGGGTGCCCTGGTGGTCCCGGCTGCCCTGGTAGTCCCGGCTGTCCTGGTAGTCCCGGTTGCCCTTGTAGTGCCGGTTGCCCTTGTAGTCCTGGCTGTCCTGGTAATCCCGGCTGCCTTGGTAGTCCCGGCTGTCCTGGTAATCCCGGCTGCCCTGGTAATCCCGGCTGCCCTGGTAATCCCGGCTGCCTTGGTAGTCCCGGCTGCCTTGGTAGTCCCGGCTGCCTTGGTAGTCCTGGCTGCCCTGGTAATTCCGGTTGCCCTTGTAGTGCCAGTTGCCCTTGTAGTCCCGGCTGTCCTGATAATCCCGGCTGCCCTGGTAATCCCGGCTGCCTTGGTAGTCCCGGCTGCCTTGGTAGTCCTGGCTGCCCTGGTAATTCCGGTTGCCCTTGTAGTCCCGGTTGCCCTTGTAGTCCCGGCTTCCCTGGTAGTCCTGGCTGCCCTGGTAGTCCCGGCTGTCCCGGCTGCCCTGGTAGTCCCGGCTGCCCTTGTAGTCCCAGCTGCCCTGGTAGTCCCGGCTGTCCTGGTAGTCCCAGCTGCCCTGGTAGTCCTGGCTGTCCTGGTGTGTTGAACTTTCTCGCTCAGCCTGGTGGAACTGGTAGTACCAGCTTTTCCGGTACTTCTCATCGTCATGGTAGTACCAGATGTCTGAATGGATCCTTGCAAAGAGGCTGTCCATCTCACTGTCCTCCGAATGTGTGACCTTGGCCTTGCTCTTTTCTGGTGTCTCTGCGACACATTCTTCCTTCGGTGGTTCCTGTGATTCCTCCTTGGCCTTGCTCTTTTCTGGTGTCTCTGCGACACATTCTCTCTTCGGTGGTTCCTGTGAATCTTTCCATGCTGGCTCAGAGATGTTTACCTGCTGTTTGCGGTCCAGCGGTCTGAACTTGGCCTTGCTCTTGGACAGTTGGTTGCAGGGATCCTTGCTCTCAGCAATCAGGTCGCTGTCACATTGCTTGAGCTCCTCTGGTTCTTTTGCCTCCTGCTCACGTTTCAGCTGATCTTCAAAGGAGGACCTGTCCTCTGACAGTTGGTTTATCTCACTGTCTTTTTCCTGGATGGTCCAGTTGGCCTTCTGTAGGTCACTCCTCAGAGTGCAGACCTCGTTGGCCAGCTCCTCACACTTGGAAGAACACTGGGTAAGTTCTTCCGCAGCCTTTCTGAGGTTTTCGTTTTCTTTTGTGAGCTGTTCACACTTTACCCCTAACTCTAGAGTCTCCTTTTGCTGCTGCGTCAGAGACTGGTGTAAACTTTTCTGTGTTTGCTCAAACTCCAGCTCCTTTTTCTCCAACTGTCCGACCTTGGCCTTGCTCTTGGCCAGTTGGTTGCAGACATCAATGTGTTCAACAGACAGGTCAGTGATTAAATTCACCTGACGAACCACCTCTGAATGAAAATCGCTTTTACGTTTCTCGACCACATCAAGGTCTATCTGAATGCTTTCTCTTGCTTCCTGCTCTTGTTTCAGCCGATCTTGTAAGGAGGACCTGTCCTCTGACAGTTGGTTTATCTCACTGTCTTTTTCCTGGATGGTCTTGTTGGCCTTCTGTAGGTCACTCCTCAGAGTGCAGACCTCGTTGGCCAGCTCCTCACACTTGGAAGAACACTGGGTAAGTTCTTCGGCAGCCTTTCTGAGGTTTTCGTTTTCTTTTGTGAGCTGTTCACACTTTACCCCTAACTCTAGAGTCTCCTTTTGCTGCTGCGTCAGAGGCTGGTGTAAACTTTTCTGTGTTTGCTCAGATTCCCCAATAAACTGCTTCAACGTTTGTCCTTTCTTCTCGCGCTTGTCTCGTTCTTGGCACTCTTTCTTGTCACGCTTCTCTCGTTCTTGGCGCTCTTTCTTGTCACGCTTGTCTCGTTCTTGGCGCTCTTTCTTGTCACGCTTCTCTCGTTCTTGGCGCTCTTTCTTGTCACGCTTCTCTTGTTCTTGGCGCTCTTTCTTGTCACGCTTGTCTTGTTCTTGGTGCTCTTTCTGGTCACGCTTCTCTCGTTCTTGGCGCTCTTTCTTCTGGCGCTTGTCTTGTTCTTGGCACTCTTTCTTCTCAGGCTTCTCTTCGTGTTTTCTGTCTGAAGGCTTCGGTTTGGACAAAAACAGCAGTTTCCATCCATCCATCTTCTGTTAACCCTCTTGTCCTGCAGTGCAGGGTCACGGGGGGCTGGAGGCGGAGGAGGTGAGAGGCGGGGTATACCCTGTGGGGACACGACACACCCTGCATGGAAACATTGGAAATGCATTAGGAGGGGGACAGAGAGAGCTATACAGTTGATAACCATTCAGGTTGCCATGGATACAGGCAGGCAGGCAGGGCTGTTACCATGGTGACAGGCTGACACACAGGAAGCACACAAAGCAGCCGTTTGTAGTCTTTATCAGACTTTAAGCATCTGTCATATTGATCGTCCTTCAGCTGTATACTACTTTTCCACATTCACATCACGCAGCCTGAGCTTCTTATAAATTTATGGTATTATTCCAGCCTCAGACCTTTCATATGGTATATTCACAGGCTGGTTTTTAATTAGTTTGATTGCCGTTGCTAGGCGATTCCTCTGATTCTCCAGCAATTCAGAGCAATCCTTCACATCAGTATTCAAAGCAACAATTCAGCTGCAGCAATCAAACTGTCATGAGCCAGGGTTTTGGCTCCTTGTCTGGTTATTATATTGTTTATTTTGTTATGTAGTTTTCAGTGTACTTCGTCTTTCTCTGCTCCTCCTCAGTCCTTCCCTCTCTCCTTCTGTTCCTCCTCCCTCCTGTTCTCTGCTCCTCAGTCCTTCCCTCTCTCCTTCTGTTCCTCCTCCCTGATTGCCAGCTCCTCCCTAATTGTCCTCACCTGTGCTGTCTCTTCCCTATTTAAGTCTTGTGCTCCCCTTTGTCTTGATCAGTTCATTGTGTGTGTTTGTCACTCCCCATGCCGTGTTCGTCTTCTCCCCGGGCTCCTTCCGTCCTGCCTTTCTCCCGTGCTCCCATGGACTTCTTCTCCCTGGTTTGTTGTATTGCTTGTATTTTTAGTTGCTCAGTCGTAGTTTAGTTTAGTCTTTCTTGTACCCTGGACTGTGTTTTTGGCTTTATTAAAGCTCACCTTTTGTTTTACTCACCATTGTCTGCATTTGGGTCCAATTTCTGCACGGCACATAACACAAACTTGCATTTTCTTCAGGAAAAGCCCTTTTCTAGTTCCAGCCTGTAACCCTTCTCCTCATGGCCATCGCATATATGGCAAAGAACAGATCACCAGCCAAATAAAACCATCTACTGTAACTTTGAGTAGACAACAGCTTCCTCCCAGCGTTTTCTTTAAGTTAAGTCTAACATCAATGTAACGTCACAGAGAGCTCCACCATCTCTACAGTCCCTGGGTTTACACTCTCTGGTCTCTCTATCACACAGAATGGAGTTCACCCCAATATGCACAGACACACACACACACACACACACACGGCATGTACATAAATGCGCACGACTCTCTCTCCCTCTCTCTCTTTGAATAAACGCGATGAAGTTGCACTTATCGCTCACTACTGTTGGTACTCACCACGAATCTGACTGTATGAAGAAACCTGTTGCTAAGATATTAGCCTCCTCTGCAGCTGTTTCTCCTTCTTCCTCTCTAAATCCTTCTGTTCTACGCGTTTAGTCCAGTAATCAGATTGAGATTATTCTCCGTTAGGACGCCTATTGCTTTGCACTTCAGGCAGGTTTGTTTCCACAGAGCTCCCCAAAATATCCTGCTGTGTCTGTCTTTGAAACACCTTTATTGCAAAAAGGTGTACCTTTATATACCTTTGTTATGCCTTTGACCTTTGAATCAGAGGTTTACCTTTGATCCTGTGTCAGCCTGTCACCATGGTAACAGCCCTGCCCACCTGCCTGTATCCATGGCAACCTTAATGTTTATCAACTGCCCCCAACTGCAGCTCTCTCTGTCCCCCTCCTAATAATGAGTTTCCAATGTAAAAACACCCTCTAAACAACCTCTCTTTTTGTTCAAACCGAAGCCTTCAGACATAAAATATGGACACAGTCAGAATCACAAGATGTTGCTCTACAACACAGTATATGCGATGTGGACATGTAGCAAACAGCTCCATAGCGATGAATATGGCAGATATCATGTGTAATGATGGATAAAGAAGTAGCCGAATACTATACAGCTGAAGGATGATCAATATGACAGATATAATGCTTAAAGTCTGATAAAGACTACAAACATGGCTGCTTTGTATGCTTCTTGTCAGTCACCATGGTAACAGCTCTGCCTGCCTAATTAGCCTAATTAATGTTGGAGAGAGAGGTGTGTCAGCCTCCTGTTACTCGTCTCAGGGCAGATCATGTAATTTAATGGGGGTTGCACCCTCTGAACAGCTGCTTGGTGTGTCCACACCAAAGCACTCAGACAAAAAATGTAAAAACCGTGAGTATCACAAGTGCTTGCTCTACAAATGTCTGCAATTTCATGTTGATCCTGTAAAAGATGTGGAAATGGCGGCGAGTTAGAAAATAGGTTTGCTCTGGTCCAGTCACTTCACCGTTTATATGGGCTGTTAATGAGGAAAAGGCCGGCACTCTCCCCGAACAGCTGGCTCTACAGGCAAAACGGTTTGGTCCTCAATTTTAAGAGTGACACCGTCAGACAGCTAAGAAGTTTTCCTTCGAACTGGTGGCAAAGTTATCCCTGTTAGATAAAAGGTGCAGACGTGACAGTAGGATAGAACCGCAGAAACTGTACAGAAGAAAATATAATAATACACAGTACATATTGAGGAGGACAGGAGCCTCAGTGTGGGAGTGTACAGGAAACCCACACACACGGGACCAGGACCTGCTGTTTGGTTCACACCACCCACTGGAACACAAACTGGGAGTCATCAGGACCCTGCAGCACAGAGCACAGACTGTAGCCACCAGCTCAGAGGGGAAGAAGAAGGAGCAACACCACATCAGGAAGGCCCTGCAGACCTGTGGCTACCTGGACTCATCAAAGCCACAAAAATAAGACCCCCCAACAACAAGAAGGACAACAACCAGCGGAGAAAGAACATCTCCATTCCATATGTGTCAGGAGTATCAGAGAGACTCCGCAGGATCTTCAACAACCATCACATCCCGGTCCATTTCAAACCTATGACAACACTGAGACAGAGACTGGTTCACCTGAAGGACCAGACTCCCAGGGAGAAACACAGCATTGCAGTCCAGTGCAGTGAGGAATGCTCTGATCTGTACATTGGAGAAACTAAACAACCACTCCACAGAAGAATGGCTCAGCACAGGAGAGCCACCTCCTCAGGACAAGACTCAGCTGTTCACCTCCACCTCAGAGACAGTCCTTTGAGGACAACAATGTCCACATCCTAGACAGAGAGGACAGATGGTCAAAAGAGGAGTCAGGAAGCATCTATGTGAAGCTGGAAGAACCTTCCCTTAACAGAGGTGGAGGCCTCAGACATCATCTTTCTACCACATACAATGCAGTGATTCCATCCATCCCAGGAGGTCTGCACAGACTCACAGTAAGAACAAAGAGCTGTCCCCCAGTCCACCTCCGGCAGTCTCATAGTCGTTAGACACACCTGGCCCAGTCAGCCACACCATCACAGGTAACCATGGAAACATTTAGTGCTATTGTTTGTTTGTTGTATTGTTTGACCCAGACCCACCCACTGAGGTCTGTGACCACATATAAACCATGTTTCCCACCAAACAGAACTGATGAAGCTGCTTGGATGAGCAGAGAAACGTCTTCAAGAAAACTCTACAAGTCCAGACGCCTCGCTTCAACCTGCTCTACGTATGATGACCTGGATGACTGAGAAGCTTTATCAACATATAATAATACAAGTTTGCTCTGCAATCAGACTAAAGAGGGTGAAGAACAATAGTTTGATAGCCTAGCAATGGCAATCAAACTACTTTGAGTAATAAGAAGCTCAGGCTGTGTGATGTGAATGTGGAAAAGTAGCACACAGCTGAAGGACGATCAATATGACAGATACAATGCTTAAAGTCTGACAAAGACTACAAACATGGCTGCTTTGTATGCTTCCTGTGTGTCAGCCTGTCACCATGGTAACGGCCCTGCCTTCCTGTATCCATGGCAACCTGAATGTTTACTTGTATCCGCTCTCTCTGTCCCCTCCTAATGCATTTCCAATGTAAAAACACCCTCTAAAAATCAGCCATTCAACTTTCACCGTGTTCATCTCACAGAGCACGTTCAGGCTCACCTTCAGGTTTTTTTAAAAAAAACGATGAAGTTGCACTTATCACTCTCTACTGTTGGTACTCACCACGAATCTGACTGTATGAAGAAACCTGTTGCTGAGATGTTAGCCTCCTCTGCAGCTGTGTCTCCTTCCTGTCTGATCCTTCTGTTCTGTGTTTAGTCCAGTAATCAGCTTGAGATTATTCTCCGTTAGGACGCCTATTGCTTTCCACTTCAGGTAGGTTCGTTTCCACGGAACTCCCCAAAATATCCTGCTGTGTCTGAAACTGTTCACAAACACCTTTATTGCTCAGAGTCAAACCACAACTAAAGCTCTGAGCTGCGCTCTCACTCCTACAACGGCCTGAGTAGGACCTGCCTTTGATCCGGTTGCCATGGATTTTCAAAGGTCAAAGGTTGATCTTTGAATAACCATGGCAACCTGAATGTTTACCTGTATCCGCTCTCTCTGTCCCCTCCTAATGCATTTCCAATGTAAAAACACCCTCTAAAAATCAGCCATTCAACTTTCACCGTGTTCATCTCACAGAGCACGTTCCTGCTCAACTTATAGTTTTTTTCAAAAAATTATAGTTTTTCAAATATTAAGCAGTTTCTGCATCATTTCTAACATGGGAGTCTCTAGGAGCCCTTCAACGAGGCTCATGTGCCAAATGTATCTGCTCCTACAGACTCCAGTTCAGTCTTAAAACGCTCATCACATGCTGCTCTATCAAACTTGTATTCAGAAGTTTATAATTCCGGATCGGAGAAGTTGGAGTGGTGTTTGAGGTCTCCTCTGCTGTTACCATGGTGACAGGCTGACACACAGAGGCACGCACAGCTCTGAACCGCTCTGATGCTGATCAGCTGCAGCACTCAGACTTTTTCTACTTATGACCCCGGTTTATACCGACGTGAACGCGCAGCGTGGAATCTCTGCTCGTACATGTCTGTTTCTCCGCCGGTAGCGATGTGAAATCAGCGAGTTTTATTCTGGTGACTGACTTCCTGTCTGCTCGATGTAGTCGGTGCAAACAGACGCAGATGTACATGTACAAGCAGAGATTCCGTTTGAAAAGTAGAGAAGCAGCTTTAATCTGACAGAACATGCGCACAGCGCTGCGCCGCGCTCTCCGTGCGGAATGAATCCGGGCCAAGAGCTTCACCTTTCTAAGTTCTTACCTGTGTTTCAGCAAATGAAGTTCAGAGCGCAGATTCTCCAGCAACTCAGAGAATCCTTCACATCAGCCTTCAGACTCTTTCTGCGTCTTCTTCTGAATAAAATCCTGAAAGTCCTGGAACTTGTCCTGAATCTGGAAACTGTCTCTCTGTAGTCAGGGGCGCCCGATAAACATTCAGGGGGACACTTCATGACATGAGGGTGACTTTCAAAGGCATCACAATTCGTGCTGTCATATTTTCAAAAGGCCACGCCCCCTTTCAAAACAATACATAAACCTCATGTAATCTTATGATATATTGTTCATGTTCAGGTTCTCAATCAATCAATCAACATGGCGCCGGGTACGGACGCCCTGGTGTTTTGGTGCGCTCTGTTTTGTTTGTTTTTGTGCACAAACTGTGTGTCTGCATGCTCTTACACCAGAGAAGAGCTCATGAACATCAGATTTACCATACCTGTGGACTTATCACCAGTTTTTTTAGCATCTGCTGCCGATTTACTACACGTTTTAGTTAAAAAGGTGAGACGCCGGCGCAGAGGGAAGAGAGCTGGTGCGCCTCCGGAGACGTGGGATGCGCACACCGTTACCTGGGATTTTTCTCTCTAACGTCCGCTCACTTAGCAACAAAATGGACGAGCTGACACTGTTGATGGGAAGGAACAGGGACTTCTCTTCATCTTGTGTGTTGTGCTTCACGGAGACCTGGCTTTGTGAACAGATACCGGACTGCGCGCTGCAGCTGGAGGGATTCCAACTCCTCCGAGCGGATCGCCACAGGGAACTCTCCGGTAAAACCAAAGGTGGAGGTGTCTGTTTCTATATCAACAGTGGTTGGTGTACTGATGTGACTGTGATGTCCCAGCACTGCTCTCCTGCTCTGGAATACTTATTCATTCACTGTAAGCCATTTTACTCTCCACGTGAGTTTGCTTCATTCATTCTGGCCGCTGTTTACATCTCGCCCGGTGCGGACGTGCACGAGGCTCAGCGTGCACTCGCGGATCAGATCCTGTGTTTGGAGCAAACATATCCGGACTCCTTAATTATTGTCCTTGGTGACTTTAATAAAGGAAACCTGAGCAAAGAACTCCCGAAGTACAAACAGCTGATCAAATGCCCGACCAGAGAGGAGAACACACTGGATCACTGTTACACCACAATAAGCGAGGCATATCGCGCAGTGCCCCGTGCTGCTCTTGGACTATCTGACCACGTGATGGTCCATCTGATTCCTGCGTACAGACAGAGGCTGAAGCTCTCCAAACCTGTGGTGAGGACATCTAAAAAGTGGACCAGCCAGGCTGTGGAGGAGCTTCGCTCCTGTTTTGAGACAACGGACTGGGAGGTGTTCAGGGCTGCCACTGATAGTCTTGATGTACACAGACACTGTGACGTCATATATACAGTACTGTGAGGACAGTATTGTGCCAACACGCACCAGGGTGAGTTATAACAATGACAAACCCTGGTTCACAGCTAAACTCAGACAGCTGAGGCAGAAGGAGGTTGCTTTCAGAAGTGGGGACAGAGACTGCTACAAACAGGCCAAGTACAGGTTTAGCAAGGAGGTGAGAAGTGCTAAATCACTGTACTCTGAAAAATCCAGCAGCAGTTCTCTGCTAACGACTCTGCCTCTGTGTGGAAAGGACTGAGGCAGATCACCAACTACAAGCCCAAAGCCCCCCACTCAGCTGACGACCTGCAATTAGCCAACAGTCTGAACGAGTTCTACTGCCGCTTTGATGGACTATCAGCCAGCCCTGACACCTCTCCACACACCTCTCCACACCCCATCAACACGGACATCCACATCAAAGATACCCCATCAGAGTCCTCCTTGCCCCCCTCCTCCTCCCCCTCAGCTCCCCTCTCAATCCTGGAGGAGGATGTTAACAGGCTGTTCAGGAGACTGAACCCCCGCAAGGCTCCTGGACCTGATGGTGTGTCCCCCTCCTCCCTAAGACACTGTGCAGACGAGCTGACTCCAGTGCTCACAGACATCTTTAACACCTCTCTGGAGTCATGCTATGTGCCAGCCTGCTTCAAATCCTCCACCATTGTTCCAGTTCCCAAGAAGCCAAGGATCACTGGACTTCAGGACTACAGACCTGTGGCACTGACGTCTGTAGTCATGAAGTCCTTTGAGCGCCTGGTACTGTCCCACCTCAAGACCATCACAGCCCCCCTCCTGGACCCCCTGCAGTTCGCCTACAGAGCCAACAGATCTGTGGACGACCTGTCAACCTGGCTCTTCACTACATCCTGCAGCATCTGGACTCCCCAGGAACCTATGCTAGGATCCTGTTTGTGGACTTCAGCTCTGCTTTCAACACAATCCGCCCAGCTCTCCTCCAAGACAAGCTGTCCCTGCTGCATGTTCCAGACTCCATCTGCCGGTGGATCACTGACCTCCTGACAGACAGGAGACAGCATGTGAGGCTGGGGACGAATGTCTCGGACACAAGGACCATCAGCACCGGTACCCCCCAAGGCTGTGTACTTTCCCCTCTGCTCTTCTCCCTGTACACCAACTGCTGCACCTCCAGCCACCAGTCTGTCAAGCTGATTAAGTTTGCTGACGACACCACCCTCATTGGACTCATCTCAGACGGGGATGAGTCTGCCTACAGGATGGAGGTGGACCGTCTGGTGTCCTGGTGTGCTGACAACAACCTGGAGCTGAATGCCCAGAAGACAGTGGAGATGACAGTAGACCTTCGGAAAGTGCCAGCTCCATCACCCCCCCTCACCCTGACAGACACCCCCATCTCCACAGTGGACTCTTTCCGCTTCCTGGGTACCACCATCACCCAGGACCTCAAGTGGGAGCTCACCATCAGCTCCCTCATCAAAAAGGCCCAGCAGAGGATGTACTTCCTGCGGCAGCTGAGGAAACTCAAGGTGCCAGCCAGGATGATGGTTCAGTTCTACACGGCCATCATTGAGTCCATCCTCACCTCCTCCATCACAGTGTGGTACGCTGGGGCCACTGCCAGGGACAGGCACAGACTGCAGCGTGTTGTGCGCTCTGCTGAGAAGGTGATCGGCTGCAGCCTGCCATCTATCGAGGACCTGTACGTCTCCAGGACTCTGAGGCGTGCAGGTCAGATCACAGCTGACCCTTCTCACCCTGGACACGGACTCTTTGAGCCACTCCCCTCAGGCAGGAGGTTACGGTCCATTCGGACCAGAACCTCACGCCACAAGAACAGCTTCTTCCCCTCTGCTGTTGGACTGTTAAACTGTAATTAAT
>NC_041025.1:13727573-13815073 GCF_900634625.1 Parambassis ranga | reverse complement strand
AACAGGTGAATTATGGAGTCACTGCAAAATTTAACAGTTTATTTTCACCCTTTTTAAAAACAAAATCCCACTCACACTATTAATCTGACACCCAAGAATAAATCAATGTGCAAACAGCAGTTGTATTGCTAAATTCTTCCATGCTCATTAACAATACAGGTTACAGGTTGGCTCTGTGAGTCCACAGGATGTTTTAAAGTTTGTAAATGTTATGACTTCTATGGTGAGACAGTTTTTCCAAGTGATGTCGTCAGTCTTGGCATTGTGCAGTCTACGTGACAAAACATCCGGGGGAAAGTTTTTGAAGTTAGACAAACGGCATGGACAACAAAACGGTGATACAGACCCAACTCATCTTACGATACAAAATAAACTAATCAACAATCAAATAGCCGAGTGACTTTGACGTTCACAAACTTTTCAGACAAATCTGAAAGGAGAATGCATCCACACAGATTGTGCACTTAGCCAAACGGAAATTACACAAATGTGCATTTGAAAAATAAACCCATTCAGAGGCAGCTGCGGAGCAGACGCAGAGAATTATGTTGTGACTTGACTGCAAAGTTAAAAAATGATGAGCATCCTGGCTTTGCAGGCTCTGCAGTAACGAGTTTTACAAAGAGTAAATAACAGCAGCACGGCTGCTGTAGTGAAAGCCTTCCCTTCAAAAGTAATTAAAAAAAAAACTTCTGCTTAAAGGAATGAATTAAAGGCTCCACACAGCACTGATAACCCTGGCGTTTGCAACAAGCAAGGGGTTTTAACAGTGTTCTAATAGCCCAGCTAAAAGGCCCTTTAATATGTTTTCTCCCGTAAATGATCAAAACTCCTTTTTCAGGCACCTTAAAGATCTTTATCAGACAAGTGAGAGAGAAAGTGTTCACAAAGGATAAAAGGGGAGGGGAGGGGGGAGGAAAAAAAACACCACAGGCGACAGCACTTGGATGGGCTAAAGGCTAATTGTGTCTGAAATGAGATTTTAAGCGTTTGAATTAGCCGAGGCTGCGGCGTGCGGAAGCTGGAGAAATGGAGGGAAAATGGAGGGAAAAATAAGCGCAGGTCACATACAGATAAGCATGTCAGCTCTCCGAGAGTCTGACTAGATGTTTGTTCAGCTCTTTAAAGCCACACGGGATGCCGTCTGGTGATTAATTAGACTGACTTAAAAGCGCAAACCCTGTCATTACTTAGCATTTTCATCTTTCATTTTCAGGCATTTAGACGCTCTCTTGTGCAGAGCAGCTTATGATTGAATTCATGCATCAGCAAAGGAAAGTCACTGATGGCAGACTTACAAAATATTCCCTACAAAAAGATCATGCTGGGTGGAGAAGACACAGGTAGTGAACATGGGGAGAGCTTCTTGAACAGATGAGCTGTGTGTTGTGTGGTAGGAGGACTGATGTAAGTATTTAAAAGATGGAGAGAAAGGACAGGCTAGGGATGCGGAGAACAGTGTTTATTGCTCAAGCAAGGGAGTAAATATGATGTAGCATCTCCAGCTGTGCACTCCGCTCCGTTAGTGCGTGTGGTCGGCATGCAAATACAAGGTGATGGATGTATCTGGTCTGGTCTAAAGGGAACAAGCCAGGGAGGGGGGAGGAGGGGAGGGGACGAGACTGTGGTCGCTCGAAGACTAATGGGCCGATTAAGAGCTTCAAGGGGGCGGCCATTTATTTGTCGTGTGTGACTGGATGAAGATTCACTTCATTAATAAGGCCCAGCACTTATCAACATTGTTTTTTTCCCCCCTCTCTCTCTCTCTCTCTCTCTCTCTCTGTGTGTGTTAATTGTGTCGTCTGGAATAAGAGAAAACAAATGGAGGGTTGTGTGAAAGTTGCAAAGTGCAGACATTCAAAACAGACTCCTACCAAACTGAAAGAAAGCTTCCACATTGGAAAAAGTTCTGGAGGCAATGCCAGACCAAATTGTACTGCACTATATAAACAGACTTGGTAATTTTATCCACTAACTGCAATTTGTTATATTTCTTGACATGGTTTTTACACCCTGATAACAAAAAGTAACCTATAGCTTCTGAAAAGGTCCAAAGAACAGTTGCAGAACCAAGAAGTTTCAGTTGGCACCTAGATGTTAGTCGAAGCAGTCATGAAAATGAAGTCATAATATAATTAAATTAAGTCAGTTACATATAAACTCAACTTTGTGCAGTTGTAACAAAAGGGGAACTTCAGGTACAAGCTGTAATAACATGGGAGTCTATGAGATTTGACTTACTTTAGAGCCCACCACAGGCCCTGGGGGGAAGTGCAGTTTTTGACACTTATGCATGAGCTTACATTTCAAGGCACAGAGATTGTCCATCACCTGGCTAGCAATGCTAACATGATACCTTGACAGTAGTCACATTTGTTTTATTGTTTTGTTAATGTTCACTAAGACAATAATCGCCCAGTATATTGTGTTTTCCTGGTTTTGACTTCCTTAGTGCGTGCACACTGACCCTGTGTAGGATGCTGAATAAACATTTTCTATTCAGTTGATACCAGTTTTCGACTGGTTTCTCACGGTCAAGATAATTGATGTTTTAATATGGCCACTAGAGGAGAAGGAAGAGACAAAGAATCCATGGTTACATCACTGCTAAGTCTTTGGTGTCAGAAGGAGTTCATAAAGATCAGGCAGCTCCAATAATTCAGTCTTATCCCCTTTAAACAAGGGACAGAGCTGACAGACTGAGCTCCACTAAGTCATTATGGTAATACTGCTTCACTGATGTGATTTACTCGGCAGAAATGTAATAAAAGCTTAAGGCTATAATGGAGCCTGTCATATCAACCAGCTTGTCAACATAATTGCCACTTCCATCTGCAATTAGATCCCACTGCATTCGGTGATGTTCGTTGCATGAGAGACATTTAGCTGTGTGATAGTCATCGAGCAGGTTTAAATGTCATGATGAAGGACGTTTTGGTGGACTTGGACTGGCTGAACTTTCAGGTGTGTTTTGTATCCAGGGAGTCACAAGGGAACTGTCTCATGTTGTATCCTGATCCCTAATGCAGAGCTCGGCTAGGTTAGGGTTAGGTTCTCGGCCATCGTAAGACGAAAAACCTTGAGTGAGACATTTCCATAATGGTCTCGGTGAGCCGGGTTATTGCATTTGGCTCACTGAGACCATTACGGAAATGCATTAGGGCTAGGCTTAGGGTTAGGGTTAGGTTATCGGCCGTAGTGCGGCTTAGAGCCTCAAGTGAGACATTTCCGTAATGGTTTCAGTGAGCCGAATGTAAGACACTTTGAACCACAACTCTGTGACCTTCCTAACTCTAACCCTAGCTGTAACCCTGACCCTAATGCAGAGCTAGGGCTAGGTTTTGTAATGGTCTCAGTGAGCCAAATGTCATAAACCTTGAACCACAACTCTGCAACCTTCCTAACCCTAACCCTCATGCAGAGCACCTCACTTTCCTGTAGCGTGCATGCTAATATTTACTGATGCGTCACCAAGGAAGTAACACAAGGAAATGATGTCAGTGCAGGGCGTCCTGATTGTTTTGGTTACAATGTGCCAACCACACATGGAGGAATCTACACACTTTACAGTTGAACATGTAGAATTCTTACCAGAAGGTGGTGTCCAGTGGTGTAAAATGGCCCACAGCAGAAATGGTCCTTTATCATGTTGGAAAGAATGTCCAATTTAGCAATGTAGGTGTCATTATCTGGTCTCCCACCCCTTTGTTTTTATGTGCACATCTTCTAATTCACGAAAACACTTAGAAGTAGAAACGCATTAATAAATTCTGATGTAATGAATACTTCATTTGTCAGGATGTTTTGCAGCTGACACTTGCAATGACTGATTGGTGCCAACATGATGTGTAAAGTAACAAAATCTGAGGACACCTGCTGACCCCTTGGACATCCAAGATGGACACAGGCGTTAATGTGTCTCAGCTGTCTGCTTCTGTAAACAGGCTCATAAAAGTTCCTTGTTCCTTCTTTAAAATTACAAATGGGTCAGCATAAACTTTTGTCCTTTAGAGTCCTCTTCCTCTTGTTCCTCCTTAGTTTTACCCCTGGCTGGGTTCAGCTGAATAAAGAAATCAAACTCTGGAGTTGTTAAAGTAATTGCCAAGCTGGCACATCCCCAGTTCCTCTGCAAAGACACGGCAGGCCCTTCAGAATGTTAATGACCACCCAGATCTAGTGAGGGCAATGCAGACTTGGCATATGCATAGCTAAGAGTGGTTGTGTGTGTGTGTGTGTGTGTGAGAGAGAGAGAGAGAGACAGCTCATGCCCACATTAGCGATTTGTCCATAAGACACAGATTTCTTGTTCTTTCTGTGACCTTCTCTCTCTCCCTCTCTGCATCTCCTCTCCTCCTCTTTTAAATTTAGAAACTCTTAACACTGAAGAGTCAAAGTGAATCCTGTTAGTGCTTCAGCACATAAAGGAGAAAATACTAATTGGGTTTTGTGACACTAGTGTTATTCATTGATGCATGATGTCATTTCTTTTACAAAAACTCTGGTGGCAGAAAAAACTATACAAAAAAATAATGAAAATTTCTGTCAGTCATGCAGAATCAATAAGAAAACATGCTTTTCTCTTCACCTTTGTTATGCTACCTTTACTTATGAGGGTGTTTTCTAGAGACGTATCTTACATTAGAGAATTATAAAGGGTCAATTCTCCTTTCAGAGCTTGTTTTCTGGTTAGATGGAGCACTGTGTAGATCAGGGGTTAATGAGTGAAATGGTAGCTGTATCATGAATATGTTAGTCTGTTTTGCAATCTTGTTTTCAGTTAGAGATTTTGGCTGCTGTAAGTCTTTCAATTTTGTCTTTTGCTGTTGGAAAGCACATTAAGAAATGATCACTTATATGCAACTGGGCCTGGACATGGACAGTATGGTGGCTGACCAATGCTGACAGCTCCAGCAATTCTGAAAATGCACCAGACAGCTGCTGACTGATGTCCTTCGATGTTGTTTTCATATCCCTAAGACATTCCAGAGATGTGCTGTTGTCCTTGTAATCTCCCTCTGCGCACTGCAACAGCAACTTCTCACTCTCCTTCAGACAGGCCCCGGCTTTGTCTCGAAATTCCCTTCTGTCTCCATCTATGTAGAAATTCTTGTAAGGCAACTCGTGTCTGGTGGTGTCAACAGTCCTCCTCTTTTAACCTACATGCCTACTATGTTCTAGCACCACTGGCAGACATGCTACACCCACACTAAGAATAAAAACACTAATGCAACTCATCCACAGTCAGTTAATGTAGGTAGTTTCAGCTGGTCTGGATGGTGGTTCCTGCTAATTACATATACCACCTAAAAATAACCTGTTTGACGAGCCCAGCAAGGAGGCGTGGAAAAAAAAAACACGGTCCCCTGCTGTGTGTGCTTAATGTGAGAATCCAGGTTCCCTGCCAATGAGTCAATGCAGGGACGAATAAACAGCAGCACTGCCAATTAATGGCATTTTATCATCTCCTTATTGGAGGAGGAAGATCATGATGTTTCGAAAAAAAAGTGATTGCGCACTACAAACTGAAGGCAAAGTAATTTTCTTCAAAAAGGCTTTTGACTTTTATTTGCAGTGTGAAAGGGTAAAATTGGCATTAAATCTTATGTCGTTTTGTTTTTTTTTTAAATTCAGTTTTTTCTGTTCTTTTTATTTTTTACAGAATCTTTCTGGTGCCAATTCTGTTGATTTTGAATTAAGACAGAGATTCACAAGGTTTTGATTTATTAAAATAAAATTAAAAAAAAGCCAAAACTTTCTGGGCGTGATGCATTCAAGGACCATCGGAATTGTCACCATTGTTTCATTAAGTCCTGAGTTTTCAAACCCTCAATAAATATTGTAATTATCTTCCTATATATTCCATACATTTTGTGTCTAGTGAACACACAAAAACACATAAGAGCTGGCGACTAGCAACCCACTTTAATCCCCATGAATCAAGATCCTCTTAATGAATATCGTTTGAAACCAGAAGCATATCTGATCCAGAGATAGACAAAAAGTAAGTTATGGTGACAGAAGAAAAATCAGGGGGACAAAGAAAGACAGGACATAAACTGGATTCACAATACATGGCCTGCGGTATGTACAAGGTGACAAGAAAAAAAAAGAAATCAGTCCGTCAGTAGTTCAATATCGCTGTAGCACCTCTGTAGTACATGGCCAGGGAAAAAAAGGAAACACATGTAGTTTAAAAAGTGAGTAATATGCCTGCAAAAATCTGACAAAAATATAAGCTATGAATATTTTAGATTGGCCAAGTATGTGACTTCAGTTCAGAATATGAACACAGAACGGATACGGGTACAGAAATAGAAAACAAAAAACATTTACATTTATACAATTTAGATTTTATACGTATCCATGAATAGTACAATAAATCAAGATGTGAGGGTTCCTACATATTTTCCTGTCGTGCCAAAACAGACACTTTCCAGACTTTCATTCATGTCCTACTAACAAGTCACCTATGATAACAGAAGCAAATATGGCAATGTTAGCTTATTATATTAATGTGCCAATTCTGACAAATTTCAGACAGTCCTAAAAAAGGATTTTATTTTCCACATGTAGGAACCCTGAGTTCAGTTTTGGTGTTTTAAAAAAAAAAGTGGAGCCGCCAAGTGACCATTAGCATGACATCGATACATAAAGGTGTCATCTGTTAACTACATCTTCACAAAAGTTTATTTAATGCATCCTGCAGACAAATTTACTAGTGTTTGCATTCAACATGTTTGCTCTATTACAAATAATTCTTTCAATATCTGACTAACACATTTAAATACTGAACTCCTGCTACAATACATTATTTTTCAAACCCCGTTTCCCCAGTTTACTTCCTGCAAATCTGACGAGAAAACACCTCAGTGAAAAAGTCCCGTAAATGGATGATGTGACACTTCACTTCAAAGCCATGAGTGGCTGGATTTAAAAAATAGAGATCTTGTTGCTGGTTATTTAATTTAAAAAGAAAAAAGAATGAAAAGCAGAGTTTAAGTCCCCCTGTGGTGCCTCTGTGGTGAGAGGCCATCGTGGTTATTAGCTTCCTGTAGAAAGTATGTGGGGAGTGTGCTGTTATTGAATAAAAGCAACGAGGTATGGAGTTGATACCACCCAGAGACGTATACATATTAAGATGGAGGAAAACAAGCACAGCAGCTGACCAAAAACAAAGTGTCTACAAAACAACAACAAATAGTAATAATAATATTAATGATAAAAATTTAAAAAAAAATCCTCTTTAGCTACTGCTTCAGAGCAGGCTAAAGTACCACTGCAAATACATCTCAACTCAAAAATAGAAAAGTAACATGCATTAAAAGAGTGCCTGTGGGTCCACGTCCTTTCCTGCTCCTGCCCTGAGCTCTCAGAGCCGGTGCAGGAAAATTGTCCATTAATACAGCACTCAGTAGAATCCACCTCCATTAGCTTACTGCCTATTGGCTCAGCCTTCATTGGCCAAGTAATAACATAGTGGAGTTGGGTCTTTTTAATACAAGGGTCCTGGACCATCTTCCTGAGGAAAATGTGAATGGAGAAGAGTCTCCATGTAGGAAACGTAGCCACTACTGGGCGTATAGCTGTCAGACATGTGCTGAGGTGGAGGGGGAGGAGACGGAGCAGACAGGAGGGGGTCAGAGTTCAAGGTTGTCTGGAAAGGTGTGCACTGTGGAGTCAGCGTGGGGTCCGCAGACAGGGCTGGCTCTCTCAGAGCGACGCTGAGGGCGATGCTGGTGTCCATTGGGGTCCCAGCATTCATCTGAATACTGCTGGGAGGCGGAGGAGGAGCGAGCTCCTGTGAGGTCACAGCAGGCTGGGACAGGGGCTGTGAGGTTGGATGAGTACTAATACTGTGGTGTTCTGGTGCAGGCGTTGCTACTGGAGCTGTAGTTTGGGAGCAGGCAGGTGTACTAGTTGTCTCCATGGGGGTGTTGGTGGGCAGCACTGATTCAGAGGGTAGGCGGCGCCGTTTTGCTGCTTGGGCTTCATCTGCTGGGGAAACCTCTTCCTGTGGTACAGGTATAGCCTGAAGGCAGACGGGGACAGACAGGGGGGATTATCAGGACTATCTACCAACAGATGTTATGAGAAATCCAGAGTTCTAGGTCTGTAAGTGTAAAATACAGTCCTTTGACATTTCATTTGCTTTGTAGATAAGACAAGATAAGATAACCCTTTATTACTCCCTCAGAGGGGAAATTACAAATATACTGTGTTTTTAATAGTTTCATAGCACAACACTTTAATAAAACATCTATTACATATAGTGTGTGTTCTGTCCTGTTTATAAGTCATTAATATCAGATACTACTAAGACATATGAGAACGGACTATGTGCAAAGTGTCTTCAAAATTCATTGTTCTTCTAATATAAAGAGTACGTTTCTATGAGGTGACCCTTCTACATTTTATTTTAGTACAGAATTCCAGGTAAAACAGTTATTTATTCAAACTAACAGGCTTCACATTTTTTGCCCTTTCTTATTATTTGCCTCTGCAAACCTACATCTACCACATTATGGTGTATATTTTCTGCCCTGTGTGTATTGTATGATAGAAGCTACTCACCAGTCTGGATCTGACCCTTTTGGGTAATTCCTGGTCCAGATGATAGACCTCCGAATGTTTGAGCATCAGCTGTGTCTGGTCGTGAAACTCAACCTGGACAAATATAACCAAAACAAAAATCAACAATCTTGTTTTGAGAAACCGTAAAAACTGTCAATTCCGATGCTCCAGAGAGTTACAAATGAAAAGTCCTCAGGAAGGGACCACCATCTAACTGACAACAAGATTTACCTTGCCGAGCTCTGGAACGTGAGACTTTAAAGACTAACCTGCGAAGAAAGCACTTAGCATCCACACACAGGAAATTTGGAAAGCTAGTTATCAGGACTTACAGCCTCTGATGTGAGATTAATTCAACTGATAATAATATTTCATTGATTTGAAGTATTACAGTCCCAGGCCGACTCCTGTGTGGTGCCCCTTCTAAACAAGTACAAACTTGTATTTAAAGCATAATTACGCTACATTATTTTGATGCCTGTATGAGGCATGCAAAATCTATCCAAAGTGTTAACACTACATTGGAGTCAACACCAGCAACAAACTGCACTGTGTGCATAGCAAAAGTGGGCAGGCCATTGTGTAGTGGGGGATAAAAGTACCCACAGAGATACAGGTTGGATCTCAGGAATAACAAATGGTTCCATCAACAACCATGTGCTCCTGTCAAAAATGTCCTTGACCATAGCACTGAACCACAAAGCTGCTCACTGACTGGATAAGAGCTTTAGTTAAGCACTTTAAATGTAAATGTAGAATATTTAAGAAAAATGGATGAGGTCAGGGTGGTGACCACGACTCTGTGACCAGCTGGAGGCTTGTTTTTAGCCCATCACAGCCACACACATTCCAAAGGGCTCTTATTAGTACTTTAGCCAGCAGATTACATGGGAACAAGAACACAGTATAGAAACGGTCACAAAATTTGAGATGGTGATGCATTGTGTCTGGACTGAGTGCGAACAAGGAGAGATTACTTTGTTATTTAAAAAGTAATCTATGGGGTAGAACCTCCTTATTTCTGGTCCTTCTTACAGAAGGACCTTCATACATGCCTGTGTCGGCATGTATGAAGGAAGCCCTTCCTCATTCCACAGTCATCATATTTAATTCAGTGTTTTTAACCTGGTAAGCACTCTTTATGGTTCAACTCTGCATTCTACACATACTAGTGATGCAAAATCACTCTACTTTATGTTTTAATGGCACGCTGTGTCAAAATTCTCTGCTGCAATCTACTGAGACAGGAGGATTCTACAGTGTATAGAACTTGCCCCAGCTGCTGCTGAAAATATCTGAATTGTTGTGCGCTTCTCACCTGGTACAACTTGTGGGTGTGCTCCTTGACAAAGGAAGCATTGAGGATCTGACCCTCAGGTGTGCTTACTACAATTAGCTCCCCCGCATCCGGAGGACCACTGTGTAGGCAGTCATGACTCTGAAAGAAAGACACAGAAACAGACGGGCTAGGTTGAAGAGATTTGAAGGCTTTTCACAAGCTTAGCTAAATAATTTTTCCTGCAATTCAAATAGGTTGTTTATATAAGTAATGAGGGATTATTTTAAAGTTCACTGCCAAATTGGTTTCTGTATTGTCACATGAGACGTTTTCTTCTTTTTCCCTTTAATGTTACTTAAGTTATGTTTATTGCCAACGTACAGCAGTGACTCATTAAAGGTCATATGAATTTACATTTAGTCATTACATTTCCACTTGCCAAAATGCTACAAAGCACATAACCATTGCTAGGTTATTTCTTCTAAAAGGGAAACTTTCTATTTGTTATCTCCATAAATGTATACAGGTAGGTGTCCGATTGTACTGTGCGAGTACTCACTAAAATATTTTCTGGGTACAGGTTGTCACAGTATGAACCATCGTCAAAGTTGACCTCGTAGAACGTCTGCGTTGCCATGCCGATGATGGTGCAGTGGTAATACCAGCTGTCAGTGTTGCGACCAATCACCCGTTGGCCGAGGATGGGACCCTGTGGGGCCTTGGGTACCACCCGAGGCTGAGGAGAGGAAACCAAAAAATCAAAACGGGGGTTAAGACAGGAAATGTCAGCAGGGATAAAGTCATGTTCTGCTTTTTGTCTGGAGCCTTGACAGGTGGCCCAGGGTGTGTTAATGAGAAAACACTGGTGTTGTTTTCACAAATTAACACCTTGAACAAATCTAAGCCAGCGTATAACCCCATGCCATATTTTGTTATACAATGTAAAACACCAAGCTACAGCTTAACAGAACTTTTCAGCTTTAGTGAGTTTCATTTCATAAAACGACACACTGATTATCCTGATGTGCACTCACCTTTGGGGTTTTACTTTTAGTTACAGTAGTAGTCGTTTTCATTTTGTGCTTGTGGCAGGTCACAGACACCACGTAGGGCCAGTCGGCAGGTGTCATGACTACTCCGGCTATCTGAGCGCAGGTGACGTGGAAGGAGGTGGCACAGTTCTCGTATGAGCACTGGATGCAGGCGCCGTGGTTCTCAGTAGAACTGTTGCTGTGGCAAAAGACGCATTTCTGCAACAAAAACAAAAGACTCTTTGAGAGATCAATTCCCTGCAACTCTGTGAGCTCACACTGACGTCACACTGATGTCTGAACCGAATCATTTGTAATCACACTGTTTCATAATTGCATCTGTAATAACTCTAGCACTTGAACTTCTGCAACTCCAAGAAGGTTAAAACAATTAAAACTAAAATTTTTCTACACAAACAATTTCACTCTTTTAGTCTGGCACAGCATAAAATTGCTGTAATTGCGGGGCCTCTCATGAAATAGAGATGGTGGAAGCATCAGCAGCACAACCATTTTTCTTTTCCCTCTGATCTCTGATTCTGTTTGGTACCCCAACAGGTTTCTGCTCATTAAAAATGGAATGGATGTTTTCAGCTTTGCACATGACATGATGATGCTTGTGCAATCATCAGTCAGTTCTGTGGTGACATACTCATTTTCTTATACATTTGTTGATAACAGCAGCCACAACTGTCACTTTGACATTCTTTTTTTTCCTGGCATTTTGCGTCGCTTGCATCACTCGTTCAACCCCTATTTTGTCATGAAGGCTTTGCTCTTCTCCACTGAATTCAGCCTACTTGTTCTGCACGTTTGGCCAGAATCATTGTGCCACTTAGATAGTCCACACCATGCACATACCAGCTGCAACATTATCCCTCTCTTACAATGTAAGTCGTACAATGTCCTTTTTCTTTACACACCTTATCTTCATGCTGTATTTTCACTACAATCCAGTTTAGGCTCAGAGACAAACATTCAACTCATGACAACACGCTTCAATCTAATAGACACAACCCATTATCCCTACAGCTTTGACAGCTGTTAAGTGTTATCATGGTTTACTGTGACTATCTACCATCTCACACGGTCCGTGTAATTCCGTTCCGTCACACTCTCTCTCCATCTCCAGCCCTTCTTTTCTGTGTCTCCTGCTCCTGAAATGCACTCTGTGAGCAGCTGTAGCTCAGTGCGTGGTCGATCAATAAAAAAAATAAAAATTCTTTATTGGAGCGTCAATACTTCATTTTTGTACTAGTGCAGGGCAGATATAGTTTACCAGCTGCTATGTTTTATAGGATTCACCAGCTGGTGTGGTTTACCACTGCTAAAATGCCAGACTGGCGCTGACATGACACAAGAGCAGCAGTTGTGTTTTTATATATTATTTCAGTTTTTCTATGTTTGGGATTTAATCTTCACACATATACTCTCTTTTGAATACACTGTTCTCTACTCTACTCTCTGTTGAAAAGATTAATCAGAAACAAATCAAGCTCTCTCTCTCTCTGAGCTTACTTCTAAAGTACAATTAAAATCATACTATGTAGCATTTTCCCTTAAGATAATGCTCACAATATCATACTGTTGGCACATGAAATCATAACATCATGAAGGATCCCTCCTCCATAACCTGAGAAGGTCTGCACTGCAGCACCTGCACTAGCACTGTGTAACTCTACGTGTTAAAAACACTAGGGGAGCCACACAGGGCTTGCATTCATCAGTATAGCCACTCCAAAGTGGAGTTAGCAGGAAGCTAAGATATGTATACACACATATACACAAGATGGCTGAAAATCCTGTTAACAGTTAATCTGTTGAGAAAATAACTGGCTAACTGACAGGTGAAAAATAAATGATATTAAAACAATGCAGTCAAGGCATCTTGTGGGAGGTGCTCTGGGAGTAAGTCAGACCTGTTCCCAGTGTATGTTGGACTCCGGCAGGGCTGCCCTTTGTCACCAGTTCTGTTCATAATTTTTATGGACAGAATTTATAGGCGCAGCGAGGGACCGGAGGGGATCTGGTTCGGGAACCATAGGATTTCATCTCTGCTTTTTGCAGATGATGTTGTCCTGTTGGCTTCATTGAGCCGGGACCTTCAGTGTGCACTGGGACGATTTGCAGCTGAGTGTGAAGCGGCTGGGATGAGAATCAGCACTTCCAAGTCTGAGGCCATGGTTCTCGACCGGAAAAAGGTAGTTTGTCCTCTCTGGGTGGGAGGAGAGCGCCTGCCCCAAGTGGAGGAGTTTGTTTATCTCGGGGTCTCGTTCACGAGTGAGGGAAAAATGGAGCGGGAGATTGACAGACGGATCGGTGCAGCTTCCGCAGTAATGCGGTCGCTGTACCGGTCTGTTGTGGTGAAGAAGGAGCTGAGCCGGTTGGTGAAGAAGGAGCTGAGCCGGAAGGCGAAGCTCTCGATTTACCGGTCAATCTACGTTCCTACCCTCACCTATGGTCATGAGCTTTGGGTAGTGACCGAAAGAATGAGATCGCGAATACAGGCGGCCAAAATGAGTTTCCTTCGAAGGGTGGCTGGGCGCTCCCTTAGAGATAGGGTGAGAAGCTCAGTCACCCGAGAGGAGCTCGGAGTAGAGCCGCTGCTCCTCCCCATCGAGAGGAGCCAGCTGAGGTGGCTCGGGCATCTGGTTCGGATGCCTCCTTGACACCTCCCTGGGGAGGTGTTCCGGGCATGTCCCACTGGGAGGAGGCCCCGGGGAAGACCCAGGACGCGGTGGAGAGACTATGTCTCTCAGCTGGCCTGGGAACGCCTTGGGATTCCCCCAGAGGAGCTGGAGGAAGTGTCTGGTGAGAGGGAAGTCTGGGTGTCCCTGCTTAGACTGCTGTCCCCGCGACCCGGCCCCGGATAAGCGGTTGAAGATGGATGGATGGATGGAAAACAATGCAGTTGCTGCTTTAGTTTGTTTTGCATGTAGCAGGGGAATGGACCTGGAATTGTAGGTGGAAAGGCGTTTCATGACCGACTGATGATTTATTTAAACAGCTTGCATTTCCAAGCTGGAGGCTGTTTTTACAAGAACTGAAATTGCATTACCTCTAGGTGCAAGATGCAACACCACCTCTGGGAAAGGTACGTCTTTAGAGGCTTTGAGCAGTGTTAGTGAGTCTGAGAAATTCTGAAATAACCAAGACAATAGCAAACCTTGTGAAGTCTCTATGCCTGAAAACAACATGTTCAAAGTCAGGAGGGGAAAAAACCAACAATGATTGCTGAACACGATGCAATATAAACCGGTTTCAAACGTGCATGTTCACATTTGATCAGCCCAGCCATTCGAATCATTAGACCGCAGAGCTCTGACAGCACTCGGATGCAAATGTTACCCAGCCCGTCTTTGATAGATTATTCAAAGAGAAAGGGAGGGAGAGAAGTAACATTATGGGCAGATATGTGATAATGCATCAGCAAGCACTGTTGTTGTGAAGTGAGAACAGGTGAATGAAGCAGTGATGCAGAAACTCAGAAGAAAGAATGGCACAAGGAAATGAAGGCACGGGATGAGCTGTGTTCAAAGACACGGCAGCAATGGGAAAATTGCCTCCTGCCCACAGGATCAACGCAGTTCATTTGGCACAGTGAGAAATGACAGCTGATTATTCAGCCATTCCCTTCAGCACATCTGTTTTACCCCATGTTCTCTACAAGTCACAAAAAGATCCACTAGGTAGGAAGGAAGGGCAAACATGAAGGAACTGAAAAGGAATAAAAGCCATTCACCTAAATGTAGGAAAATACTGTAGAGGCAAGAAAACGATTTTAAACACCTGCAGCGGGCAATGAGCATGGACAACTGGCTGTCTAACATTAATCAATACTATGACAGAGATGTGTAAACCTGCCCTTTCTCTCTGCCTGGACCTACCAGATTCTTGCGGGTTTCTGGGACTGCACTGACATCCACTGGCTCCCTTTCTATGGCATTGACGAAGCGAGCTTCAGCCACAGCTATGGCACAGATGACATGGACCCACCTGGAGAGAAATTCATAACGCTTATTAGATGGTATCAAGAAAGCTCTCTTGGCAATAGGAAATCCTTGCATTTAAGCAGGAGAGACAAAGGGTGTTTCTTGTTTGATTTTTCTAAGCAAAACACAAAAAATGTGGCACTAACCGGTTGTCTGTGGTAGTCTTTAAAGCTCCTCCTCTTAAGTTACAGAGACAACACTCCTGGTAAAAAAAAAAATATTAGTAAGCAAATTAACACACTGTTCTTTTTTTCCCCTCAATTGCATACTCATTGTCATAGTTCCTAAATAATATATGAGTAGTTGTAGATCTAATTGTGCAGGCTAGATTTAGGTAGTTGTAGCAGTACAGCTACTACTCACCACTGTCCAGGCTCCTGCTTTGCACCTTGAGCATATCCAGGACTCACCAACAGAGTCTGGCCTCACACCGTAACAACCTGTAAAGAAAGAGACACTCTTGGTTTTGTTTATCTTTGCTACTACATTCAGCATTTCCAGAAGCGTGATGTATTATCATCTTGCACCAAACCTGTTTGTTAACCACTGACTCATTTATAATCTTCTCATCGACATCTCCAAATCTGAGCTTTTGGAACAGTTGTTGTAACACCTGGACAGGTTTGAATGATTTTTTTGTCAGCTATTCACTCCAAAACAATGCAGAGAGAAGGGATGGAGCACAGAACTGGCGTTTTTGACAAGAGCTCTTTCTGCTTCATGTCCTCTTATCAATAGCAGTGCTGTTTCCCCAGCTGAGCCCAGCTCATCCCTGGCTGGCTAATGAACTGGCCTTGAAGGTGAACTCCAGCTTTAGGGATAATAGGAACCCAAGAGGGTTACTGTACTGACTACGCATGTGTGCACATGTGAATGCTGTGATTTAAGTGGTTGTATGTTCAGCTTGTTATATCAAGAAGTTGTCCATATAAAACATGGTTTACATATTAGAAGAACTGGCACTGGTTTTTATTTATGGCAACATAAACTAGGGCCGGAAGACAACTCACTCTAACATAACAAGAAGCTTCCTGTCCTTTCACAGATTGCTTCACAGAAGTCATAAGCCCTTAAAAGTCAACTTTCCTGTGATCATGGTGCAGAAAGCAGGATAATTAAGAGTTTGGGAAATTTGTAGTGGTGTCTTCAGAGAGACATTTGTGTTGCTTTAGTATCTTAGCTAGTTTAACCTAGGTCAAAAAGAGTTAAACCTAAAGCCTTAAAGAGGGCAGAGACAGGGGAACTGATCACACAGTTTGTTGCACTGCATCTTCTGAGCTTCCTAGTTTTCCCACAACACTATGCTCAGGAGAAAAGTGGAGGAAAATACAACTTTTCTAAAACAAAAAGCATTATAAATTCAAAAATACTGCACAGCAAAAAGGAGCTAGTGTGCATATACAGAATCACACAGGGTGTCTGTAGCTATTAATGCATGTTTGCAGATGCATCTTCCACTTTTAATTTGTAAAACACATCTGTCACAAACATATGCTGTGGCGTTTTGTACTCACTGGAATGAACTTGCATATGACAAGATGAACAGCAGATAAGAAGACTGTTTCCATCCTCCCCAATGAGATGGTTGGTGGGTGGTGGCTCTGTGTTTCCTGCACCAACGCAAAAGCACATCTCTGGGACTAGTGGACGGGTCAAATTGCCATGACGAGGAGTAGGAACACGCTGAGCATCATTTGCAGCAGAGAAGTCACTCTGAGGCTGAAAAAGTTGTAATGTCCAAAGATTTATGATGTCAGTTACAGTATTATAGTCACTGAAAAGAACCTGTGCAGTACTGTGTGGTTTTACCTTTATGTAGGGGCAGAAGAGTGAACAGATAGAACAGTAAGGTTTGAGTGCAGCTACTGCAGCATTGAAAGCCTTCTCTGCCAGGAAGTTGGGAGAGCGATTCTGCCACAGGTGCTCCTGTTTCTTCATGTCGCTATCCAAAGGCATTGGGGAGGACACTTCTGTTGGTTAAAAATAAAGTAGATTTAAAATCTGTGCTGCATATCATGGCACATATATTGTGTCTATTGGTGAAAATATGCTCTGAAAGAACTGAGAAAACTGAGAAAGCTAAGGAAGAGACAACAACAGTAAATTCGGTTCCCAGACAATAACAACGCCTCTTCTGATATTATTGGCTGATGAACACAAACAACCCAGGCATCAATAATTTGCTGCTCTAGGTCAGGGATCAATATTTTGCAGTGAAGCCCTGCAGCCACTGATCCAGACCATTTGTTAGACCTGGGCAGAAGGCAGAAAGATCTTTTCACAAGCCTTCCATTTAACTCTGTATATTTTCCCACCATCCGCCCCTTTCTCTCTCCTTGTTCCCCATCCACCCTTCAGAAGGACGGGGCCCCGAGTCAAGTCCCATGCTGCCAACTTAAAGTGACTGAAAGCAGGTAATTGGAAGTCATGATCCCCAGATCAATAAGTGTCAGTCAGAAAATGAAAAGAAAAACACAGACCGGAGAGGAGGGAAAAGAAGCCCTGCCATCTTGATTTCATTATCCTCACGGGGAGATTTAGTCCTGCTTGTTTTTCTTTCCCAGATCAATAATCAAAACAAAAAAATGGCATCTTCTTCATTTTAAGTACTCAGATGGAGAGAAAGACTGCTTGAGATGAATACTGAGCACAGCAGAGCAGGGTTGTGTACCTCTACTTAAGTGTTTGGTTGTAATTATATGTATATGTTATGATGTTCCTCTGAATGCCTACAATATGCTTGTGACCTCACCTTGACCTCTGACCATCAACACTAGTTGAGTCCAAATCAGTGTCTGAACCAAATTCCATTAAAGCGTCTCTAAGGTAAGACTGATAACATACTGCCTCTGTGTATGACGGCTGCTAGGGCAACAGCTTTAAAGAACTTTTCTACCTCATGATTAAAAAAGTTGTATCTATTCATCGTTTTATCAGATTCCCCATGGTAAAATGACTAATGACTGGAAACAAAAAAAGAAAATCATACCTTTCTCACTTGGTTCTTGCTTGACGATGGACAGAGGGGAGCGCATGGGTGGCTTGCTGAGGGGGTGGCGGCGACTCTTCTTCACCTCTGGCATTTTCATCTTGGAATAACATGGCTAATAAAGCAATTTCATATATAATGTGTTTTGTTTATTTATTTTAAATGTCAGAAATTAGACATCTACTTGGTAAACTTGGTCAACATTTTAAAACTTAAAACCTGACTTTAATGATCAGCTATTCTTACCTGGGTGGCACTCACATCCATCTTGTTGTCTGCTAGGATGGTGTCGACCTCGCTGGTTGTTGCTGTATTCTTGAGGCCAGATGTAGCAAACTGCTCGAATGCTTCCTCAAACCCAGTCATGGCATTTTGCATGCTTGGAATCTTCTTCTTTTTATGCTTCTTTTTCTCATTGTCATCTGACAGGATGTGCGGTTTGGCTTCTGTGTCTTTTATTAGTAAAGAAAAGAAGACAAAAGTCACACGAGTAAAGATGGTTCATGAGTAAAGGTGAGAGGGGGATGTGATTATCTGTGTTTTGAATTCCTCTGTTACTCTGAAAGTAACATATACAAATTCAGACACAGTCTGTTTGTATTCTCCTCACCATCAACAGCTGCTTTAGCAGCTGCTTTGGCAGCTTCCTGCTCCTCACGCTCCATGGCCTCCAGGGTCATCATGGCCTCTCTGGCAAGACGCTCCTCCCTCTCCTGCCTCCGCTGGGCTTCACGCTCCTCCACCTGACGCTGATACTCAGCAGCATTCAGCTCAATACCCTCCTCAGCCAGCACCTTTACCTCCTCCAGCTTTAGACGACGAACCTGCTTCATCTTCTGCATGGCCCTGAGGTAGCACAAAAAAAGCAGCTAAGAAACCTTCACATGCTAACATTTTGAGAGGATCAATCTGTTACTGCAACTGTTGTGGATAATAACATGTAAAGTTTGACTTCTCACTTTCGAAGGAGGTTCGCCCGGAAGGTGACACGATGCTCTCTCCATTGCTCTAACTCAGGGCTGCTGAGCTCTGTGGCTTTTAGGTGGTCCAACACTGTAATGTCTTTGCCCTGCTTCCACATTTCATAGCGATCGGGCTGCAGGCAGCGCACAAACACATCCATGGAGATCTTCACCATGTCCTTTCGACAGGTACACTTGAAAAAACACAGAGAAAGAAGACCTAGCTTTATGATGGAGAACCAAAAAATGCAAGGCAATGCAAGTAAGGAAGGCAGCAAACTCTAGACAAAACAAAAAGCAAAGACATTGAATTCACTATTTTCATAGCCTCAACCACAATTATTGTTTTGGGTGCAGTGAACAATCAAGCAGTAAAACAACATATAACAGACTTGGGAAAACATTTCCTGACTTAAATGTTATATAATTTAAGAACCTATAATGTTTTTAACAATATGATACATATTACTGCAGATAGAAATGAATGTCTTTGCAGGGTGAAACAACATCACTCCAAAATGTGTTAGTTAGTAAAATGTTGCAGATAATTACGACTTGGTAAATGTGGCTCAAATGTAAATGGCTGTGACAGCTGCATCCGATAACTACTTGCACATCAAAATGTCTCCCAACCTTTATAATGACATTACAGGTCTATGAATCATTCTGCTGACTGGAGAAGGGAGCAGCTATATAACAACAGTGAAAACAAAAAGAAGTTTGGGAATGGAGAAACAAAATCAGGACAAACAAACGGGAGGGAGCGAGATGAAAATATTTTCTTTTGTGCCTTGCTTGCTGTATTACATTCTGGCCCTATTATTTTCAGAGTTGCACTGAGAGCCTTATGTTCAATTACTGGAAACACAACAGCTCACACCTCCACAGCAAAACAATATCCAGCCTACATCTCATCTAGACACCACTTGACAGACGGAAACATTAAAATATGGTGTTGGGTGGAGGGTGTTGCAAAGGGGATGTGTGGGAGGGCAGAGAGGGGCAAGTGAGCGTGATTGTTACCATCATGAAACCTTCAGTGAAAACTGCATCAAGCCATAAAAAAGTTAAACTAAAAACATGATAAATATAGTCTTTTTTGCCTTTTTCCATTCGTAAAAGGATAAAAGTCTCTTTTTTATTTTTATAAAACTATTAAGAGGTTATGGATATTGCTGCGATCCTCAAGGGCCAGAACGAGTGGCGCTTTATTATCATATAAAAACTTAATTAGAGGAAACACATTTGGAGATGCACAAGATCTGAGAAAACAAAAACTCGCCCTGAGGCAGGCAATCAATGAGCCCTGAAGTATACTTGGGCTCCTAATGAAGCTAGATTGTTGGAGCCACAGAAAACCAAAAGCCTGGGGACTCTCTATGGATCTGCAAACTCGATGAATGTGTCAAGCATAATTAGTAAAAGAAGGCTCGGGTCTGACCTGTCTGACCTGACCACATTAGCAGAAAAAGTTAAGATTCTCCAAAATTCTTTATGACAGCTCACCAGGACAAAAATAGGAGAGGGAGCAGAAGTGCCTGTCATGCAGCTTATCATGCTGTGAAAACTCTTAACATGTTTACCTGTTTCTGTCTGCTCCAAAAATATCAAGTTTTTATACTAAGATTCATGCTGTAGAAAAAAAACATTTTTCTTTTTTTAAGCAACTAAACTGCTCCCATTTTCCTCGCTTTCCCACTTCTTACATACACCCCCATTTCACAACAGCTGTTGAGCAGCTAAACAGAAACGTGGGTTTTAAAAGAAAACAGTAAGCAATGCATAAATGCTAATTAGAAAATGTTGCATGTGGCGACTGTTACAGTAAAGCTGTTTACATTCTTTACAGTGTAATGCTGCATCTGCCAGGTTCAAGTTACTTTAACTTTCCTGTAGGAAATGTCAACAATGTTTCAGCTGTGATAAAACCGTACACAATAAACTCAGTGTGTGGCAAGAAGAGTGTGGATCACAGTTATCGCATTCATTACAATATGGTGGTGTGGTGATTATCACACCACTATTCACCATTTCAGCACCAATAATATGAGTAAAATCACAGATTTCTAATGTGATAATGAACATCTGATTTATATGTATGCCTTGTTTACAGTGAATATCTAAGTTAAAACCTCATCGTGTTGAGACCATTGTGACCTCACTAGACCTCATTGTTTTTGTTCTGCTAGGTTTGTGTGATGGTGCTGGTTAACAAAAAATGAAACAAATATAAATATAAATAAAAAAGAGATAAGATTGTGTTTAGGATCTAACAAATGATTTCTGCTCCTCTCCTAGACAAACAAATACCTGGAAGCCTGAAGGAACAGCAGCATTAAGTGTGACTGAGCACCATATGCACAGAAGACAGAACCCGGCAGACAAACTATTAACAATCTGCAATAGCAGTGCAACACATATAGCTTCATTCATTCATTCATTCATTCATTCATTCATCAATTTTTCACCAATCTTGATATCCTCAGTAAAGTTTACATGTTAGGCTGACACAAAGACTACTCTTTCTGAAGGAGGCGTTTGTAGAAAACAAGAATTTTTTCTTTTATAAGTAAGAGTGTAGAAGTCCAATGAATGATGCACTGCACCTAAGAATTATTTAAAAAGGCAATTGAATGCCTAACACCTAAAATATAGCCAGAAAAGTTGACGATAACGTTAAGCATGGGTACACTCTCTCTCTCTCTCTCTCTCTCTCTCCTGTGCTGGCACCCCAGCACAAATTTAGTGACAAATTTGATGACAAGCCCCATCGCTCACTGTCCTGTTTGGTGCTGACAGAACAGGGCTCGGTAGAAGGAGGGCGGGTCGCAGGAGGGAAAAGAGACAGTCAGACAAGCTAACGGATGACTGCTTGAGCCAAAGGCAGAGAAAGATTGGGGGTGTTAAGAAAAAAGGCCAAGAGAAAATGGGAGGCTTCATTATTGCAAGCAAGTGACCAGTGTAGGCAAGCTAGAGTATAAACGCCATTTTGAACTCAGGCGGAAACAATATCTTATTTCTTGCAGTTAGAATTATGTGGACAGGAAGAACAAATAAATATTAAAACCTGTTCAATGTCTTCCCTAATGATCCACTTCCAGTCAACATAATGACAAATCTTTCCTTTTTTTGGCACCAGCTTTATTTAAATGATGAGCAGAAATAAGCTCTATGCATATGCCTTTCATTTCCTGCTGTGCTCAGTGGAGCTTACCTTCTTGGTCCATAATAAAGGGTGCCTGCTACTGGACTTGAAGTAATACAATACTAGACAGAGGACAATCTCTGAAACCACTATGCCATCACACCACCCAGAGAGAGGGTAAATGCCCACGTAAAAGAGAAAGGAGATGGAGCCTTGCTTATTGGCTGAGCTGTTGTATTTCACATTCCTCTGACTGTGCTCTGCTGCGTTGTCGATTTGTCGACTTGGATTAGTAGTGCAGAGTGGACCACTCTTCTTTATCAAACTGAGACAAGTGTGGTGGAGATGCTCCCTTGAGCACTGGTGGAGGAAAGACTACTGGAGCCTGTTCTACTGGTTCTTAAATTACAAGTGGCCACATGGGTAAAGTAGGAAGGCCGAAAATGAGAAAGAGTGAGAAAGGAGGGAGATGTACTTCTGCAAACTGGCACCTCATAAATCTGACATGCAGCCAAGTAGAGAGAAAGCAGGAGAGAATGACACACACACACACAAAGAAGAAAGAGAGAAGAGGATAGAACAGGAAAATGAAGTGGAATATATAGAAAAGAGACAGGGGAGGATTTCCTTCAAGAACACATTGTAGTTGGCCTTTCTTCCACCACCAACCCATGCCCTGTCAATTTCATGCTTAGCAGCCCACAGGCAAAGAGGCAGTGCAAGCATGCAAGGGTACAGTTAGTGTTGGTAACAGATGGTGTGCAGCAGAGGACTAGGCACTGCTTTTATATTTCGATATGATCTATTACTTCATCCCTTCAGAGAAGCAAACAGCCGCCAGTGGGGCTGCAAAGTTGCATCTGAACCACACACTGTTTAAAATCTCTTTAGGTGGAGTGTCACCTGCAGAATTTAGGTGTTTTCTAAAAAGTCAGCAACTCATACCAGATTTCACACAGCACACAGCACACACACCCTTCTGTCTTACCTGGGTAGCCATCTTGCCATAATCCACCCACCGCAAAGTAGCAAAGTTTGTAGACTCTGCACAGTTGAAGCCATGGTTGAAGCCCGCATGGTAGCCATAAGGAAAAGTGATCATGAACTCCCCTTCATTTTGAGTTATCTGTTGAGAGAAAAAAAAACAGAGAAAATGACTTGAAACTTATATTTTGTAACACATTTGACAATTCATTCATTTCATTCATTCATTCCTATTTTATATATGAGAGCTGATTTTCTGATCGTGGGAGTATTATCTGATGTAAGCCAAAGAATTGTCATACAGACAACAATTACCGTTAAGGTTTTAGGGATAAACAGAGTTCAACTCAGACACAACTTTTCTCTAAACTTTTCCAAGTTGCCAGCAAAATTCATTCAACTCGACATGTTGCTCTGGGTGTTCAGTGTCTTCCCATGAGCTCCGTGTTATTTGAAAATGTATATAAATGTGAGGACAAGCATTCTTTTTAACATGTTGCCCCAAAACTCGAGCCCTGTACTGGTATGTCTGAATCTCAGCTTTTCTTTGAGAAGTCTGGATCCTGGCAATCAAGAGACACATCAAGCCAGACAAGGTGACAGGCATGAGGGGAACCAGGGGTAGAGACTGAAAGCAAGAGATGAACTTCCTCTACCAAAGGCAGTGGTTCAGATATCAAACATCTCTTTTTCCTCTTGCAAGAACACAAGAGGAAAAGACGATTTTTATTTTTATACATGAATCAGATACGATACTGTAGGTGTTCAAGTGTGCTCGCTGTGATAATGACGTCCTGGGGGGAGGGGGGGGGGGGGTGAGATAAGTTGGGTGGGAAGCCTGGTGCCGAGTATGGAGAACGTTTGATGCCACCTCTGTGTTTTGTTTCCCTTCAATATTATGACATTTTGCACTAAGAAGATGTGGGTAACAGAAAAGTAAAAAGATGGCAATTAATTTCCACTGACAGTGATGATCTTACTCATACTGTACGCCTGTACGAGTGGTGATGTTTGCGTCACAAGCTTAGTCATTCAAAACAAGCCCAGCTCTTTTGCATTATAAATAAGACCAACTAAAAGAAGAGGAGGGGTTAACATGTGACTTCTTTTTCTCTTTCAAATCTAAGATGAATATTTTATTGTACTTCACATCTCAAAACAAAGTATTTCCTGTTTTAGCTTATGTAAAATCTTGTCCTGGGCAAAGATATTTACAGGCCCCAGTTATGTGCATTTTCAGGATTGACCTCTCTTGCCATATATGCATCGATCACTCACCCTGTCAAATGGAATGCCGTACTTCTTCAGGATGGATGGAGATATCAGTGTCATCTTGTGGCGAAGGAAAGCATCACAGCCTTGGGAGCTGCCGGGGAAGAAGCCTGCAGAGGGGTGACAGTGAATACATGTCATTTATGGCAGTTTTTGAATGATTAACATGGAGTACATGACAAAAATATTAACGGCAACACAAAAGTGATCATGTGTTGAAATGTAATTTTAATCTCAGTTTACACAATGAATGATCAGCATTGATCAGTATCCATATGTAATATTGTTAATGTCTTTAAGGCCACTTCTGTTGTGTGCAAATGTGAAATTGCAATTGCTATTATTTTGAAGGCAAAAGTACACTAAAGTTCTTTACCAATGCCTCCGATTTCCAAAAAGCCTGTGTTACAAAACAAACCCACTTCCTTAAACAACACAGGCTGCTTTGAGATCATAACATAACTGACATTTTGGGCTTTCAAAGCTCCAACTCTCTCAAAGGTTCAGTTTTGCTATTGGAGACAGAGAGACTCAGATGGCCTCTGTGTAATCAAAAGAAAGAATTTCTCCTCCATCACTCACTCTCCCACTCTTTACCGTCTTGCCCGCCAGTACCTCAAAGGGGGGTCCATCTAAGTCTCTGCCCAGTTAAACTTTAATGTGACTGACAGTATAATTGGCACCCATTTCATCCTTCATTCTCACTGCATTGTTTCTGCCTCTGTTCCACCCTACAAAGCAAAAGAGGGAGAAAGGGACTCTACTCTCTCATTGCCTGCCTGCTTGTTGGAGCTGATAAAGGTGAATAATGTGCCGACAGAGCCAGGGTATTAATCCCTATTAAAATGCAGCTGGGTCTCTGAGCTCTCCGTGGGGTAATATTAACTTAAAGGCTTCATTCTGTCCTTTCGAGTTTGAAAATTAAGTTTCCTCCTCCAACCCTGAACACTCCCACCCCTTCCTGTCCACCCGACCCAAAAAGCCTGAAATGACGTAGAGATGAGTAGTGAAAACAACAATGGCGGTCACTGTATCAAATGTTTAGAGAGGAGATTTCAAGTAACAAGAACATTGTCCCAGTCCCACTTGGCATTCCTCCTCCTGTCTTTTTTATGACCTCATAAACCTGCTGCCTGTGCTGACGATGGTTTTGATAGGTCAGTGGGTGCTTGTTAAAAAACGTTGGCACTGCTTTTCCTCCTACTTCCAGCTGCTTGAATAGGAAGAGAAAGAAACTGTAATCGGGCTAACTGAAAGCTGAATACTGACATGGAGAATTATCACCATTGTACATGCAATATGTGTTAAGGCTAGCATTGGGAAAGATTTTTTTTATCTAATACTACCACTACCATCTAACTATTGCAGTATTTGTAAAATGACCCAGGCATTAAAGGGTAAAATTTAGGTGTAATTATATAAACAGTAATCACTGCGATAACATTGGAGGACTTCTAAGTTAAAATCAACCTGAAGTAACAGTACAATATTTACAGTTACTCACACCTAAGAACTTAAGAATGGTTTTCATTAACAACAAAACCTTCATTATGTACTGTGACTAAAATTGTCAATACGCCTGTCACGCAGCACACATTTTGACCTGTCAGTCAGGAAGTGTGCACAAATGGATGTAATAACAGTAATTATGGCTTCATTCCACATAGGTGAGCAAAAACGTCAACATGAACACCAGGGTTTGTGAAATTGAAACAACACATAGATTTCATGGCGGCAGTTCTTTTTAATTCTGATTTTCCCAAGGGCTTTAATTTTAATTAGACGCTGATTAGAAGGTTAGGGTAAAAGAAATCGAGTCTCTTTCTATTAATGATCGGGAATTAAAATAAAACAGGTGCACCGACAAATGATTTAAGACTATGACAATGATCAATAAGCGTTGAAAGAAAACGTTCATTTATACAGCTAAATCCTAACAACTAGACAATTAGTGTCGTAAAGTCTTGACTAAATCACCTGTAGCATCTGTGGATTATCAGTATCATTGATAAACTAGGCACAGACCCAACAGTAGTGTGAAGGTACAAGCCGGAAGGAAGAATGGACTCCTGGAAAGTCAAGGGCACTGTCACATCTCTGATTACAAACTGCCACCATGGACTTTAAAAGCACACACTAAGGCATCATCATGCCAGCTTGATTTGTTGTTTGTAAATGAGTGAAGATAAGCACAAGGAGAGGGTCTCTATTAGCAGTATTATAACAAAACTGGAGAGCACACAGGCTGCAGTAATGCTCTCACTAGAGGACTGGGACAAACAGTGAAAGTTTGGAATTTATAACATCAAGTTGATCTAGAGAAGAAGACTGGTATGTCTCTGTAGAGGGAGCTGGAAACCAAGTTCTTTCCATTAAGATGAGAATAATTCCTGTAACCACAGTAACAATGCAAAATATGGCAAGAGCTATAGTCTAAAAATGCTTGGAGAAATTATAAAAATGAAACTCAAATGTCATCTCACTGACTAAAATTAGATTGTTCTGATAACTAATTCCACATTATAACAGTACACATTTAGATCAAAAGACTTAATTAAATCAAATGTGAGGTGTCAAAATAAACACTGCATTTACATGTAGTTCATGCCCCAGCTGTGACATTGTTACATGCGCATGTAGCTCATCAGCATGATATAAGATAAATGCCATTTTTTAGCCTGCTTGCCTGTCAGACTTCATACATAAGCCGCTATTTGGGTACAACAGGAGGTTGACGAGTAACAGAGGTGATGCACGGGTGATCACTGATTAAGCTTTTGACAACAAGGACAGTGTGTCTGTTCAAAGCAGTTTGGATTACGAAACTCTCCTCACATTCTACCTCACTCTGAGCAATGTGCTTAAGTAAAGTTACTTAAAGTAATCCTTGGTGATCAAAACAGGAATAAGACAAGGGGAACATGGTGGTAGAAAGGAAGGAGGGGGATGAAAGGAGACAGGTTGTATCACAGAGAAAAGGCGGCAAGGCTTCACTTTGCTATGTCTAATTTATCCACCGTAGACAAGATCTCTAGATTTGATACAAAACCCCATGTCGAGGCGAATACTGGCTACAGCAGGACCAAAAGAATGCAGTGTCCAAATATTGAATGGATGATCTCCAAGTTAAGATAAGATAAGATAAGATAAGATAAAACTTTATTAATCCCGAAGGAAATTCTTGTGCCAGAGGTATCAAGTCACAATAAATGCAGTTAAGTACAGAGTATAAGAGTATAAGTGTCACTATAATCCAAAAAGAGTACAGTACGCGGTATGAGCACAATATATGATACATGGATACAATATGGAGATGTAAGGTGCTAAGTAAACATAATATAGGAATGACAGTGATGCCTGACATGATTATCTAGCGCTTCTCCCTACAGAAAGGGGAGGAGTTATACAGTCTGATGGCCACTGGCAGGAAGGACCTCCTGTGGCGTTCTGTGCTGCTCCTCGGTAGTCTCAGTTATTGTTAAGTTATTGTTAAACATAAGTTTAAAGATTTAGTCAAAATTGGAAAAGCTGAAAGTGTGTGACACGTGTGCAGACAAGGAGCAATACACAGCCAAAGCTAGCTCCTCAATAACAACATTCATCAGTGCACAGTTCACATCTGTTGCACTGGCTTTGTGGGTCTTTGCCAATTCCTTCTGTAGCACAGACAATGCTGCTGGCCTCACCTCAAGTCCTTCTTTCCAAATTCCGCATCTATAAACCTTCTGATCTTTTTAGCACAACTGAATGCATGCTTCAAATGCTTCAAGCTGCTATTTCTCTCAAACTCAATTTCAGCACAGCCAGGTGACTAAGAAATTGGTGTTTTTATATGCAGTGGGAAAGTGAGATATCACCGTTTCTTACTTACCGAATACATGTGAAAGACTTTTTTTTCTACTCTGCTTATAGCGAAGACCATTGTTTGTCAGACAAAACGCAGCAGAAAGGTGGTTCATTGAGAGTAGTGAAGAAAATAAAAACACTGCCTATGCTGTGATTAGAAGAAATAAGGCAGGGTAGCCACAGAGAGGTTCTGTATTACCGTACTTTCTTTTCTCACATTAAAGAAAGGACCAGCACGTGTGTTTCTGAAGTAACATGTTCTATGTGCAGCATATGTATAATTTTATGCTGGTTGCTCAACAGTCAGAGGCTGTAGCTTTTCCACTTAATGTGCAACGAAAGAGAAAGGCAGGGAAGTGTGTGCAAGACTCACCTTGTGCCAGCCTCTCCAGCCTCTTGCCATGTTCGGGTGGGACAGCATACCTGCAGATGGACAGGGAAAATATTATAGGTTAGGTCTATTGCTGGTACACTGATTTTTAGTGCAACAATCAAGGAGGTTTAAATCATTCTAAAATGTTTGCAAATAGCATGGAGGCATAATTTAATAGATATCTTAATATTTATAGTCAACAGTACCTTATTAGTCTCTTCAATGTGTGCACAATAAATTGTCTTAGTTATATAGTTATAGAATGAAAGGGAGTAGAACAGAGGGAGAGTAGTGGAAAAGATTAGATGACTGGTGAAGGGCAGGACCGGCAGATATTACTGTTTGGGGAGTGCTGGGTTATTCCTCAGCACTTATCGGTTTAAGAAATTAAATTGCCCATGACATACACTTATCCTTTCCCTCCCTTCACTTGTCTTTCGCACATGCAAACCACCATTTCCTTACTGCTAGGCCAGTTTTTGATCTGTGCTTGGAGAGGCAGTTGCTTTAGGTTTGCTGCCATGTTTATTCAAGCTGGTATTCTATCGCTGCTTTGCTGTTTAACACATATCTATGCCATCAGATGACCGTGCCCTTGGTTCTGTGTTGCTGTAGAAGATACAAGATAAGTCAAAGTGTTTGTACCGGTAATACATGCAGCAGGCACTGTAATATAAGAGGCATTACACCAAATGTCAGACGCTACATTTAGAAAGCAAGTTTATTTAAAAATCAGAGTAGGAAGGAGTCGACAGAGCTCAACTCTAATCTGTTAATTTGTGGAGTTATTACTGCATTTATTTCCATTGGGTTGTTTAACCCTCCGAAGACCATAGGCTATGCTCTGTGGGAAGAAAAGAAAACCCTACATCTCTGCATTACTGCAGCTTAAACAACCATGTCTGAAAAAAGGAGGAAAAGAAAATAAGAAGAACTAAGACAGAAGATGGTGAGAGGCAACAACACTTAACCAGAGAGAGGACAAATGAGTAAGAACATAAGACATAAATAGAGGGAAGGCTAAAAAAACATGAAGAAACAAAGAAAGTACATAGTCCATTTCGTCAGAGGTGCGAAAACATGGTGCCACACTGCCACCTGTAGACAAAAGCTTAGACCTTCAGAGAGAACGGATCCCTCCAGTTTTACTATTGTGGATTTACATGGTTCTTCAACAAACTTGTGACCAAAATGTTACACCTTAAGGAAACGGGAATCAAGAAATTCTATATGGTTGATTTTAGGTTAATATTTCCCTTTATAAAAAAAAGGTGATATAATGTCACTTCATGTCTTTTAGACCATTAACACATTATGAGTGAGAACACACTAATTTGTGCATTTTGCTGACACTTAATAAGCATCAAATTATATAAAGTAATATCCTCAGCTATGATTTGTTTAGAGAGGTTAGAGAGGACCATGATTGGCAATGAGTTCTAACGGTAGGGACTTCCCATTATCTTTCACAGACAAAAGTCAGTGACATAATCATAAAACATTGGATAAGAACAATCGGCATTCTCATGGTTGCCACTATGATCAGATATCGTACAGTCTTGTCTGAACATATGCATTTCTCCGTCCTATTTTCCTCACTGCAACTTAGCTTAACTCATCAGGTATTTCTTTTTTATGTAACTTCTCAGCGACCACCACCATAAACACTCGCATACATTTGACAGCAAGTCTGTAAGTTGCAATTTTATGATTATGTAGCTTAAAACCATCTCAAACACACCTCTGAACTGAAGATGAAATTGATACTGATCTTCCCAAGTCACGGGAGTACAGATAATTAACACTAGATTATTGGACTATATTATTTCAAACAATACATATAATACCTGTCTTCAAAAAGCATTTTTGTTGTAAATGTGCACAAATTTCAGAGCACTCACATCAAAGAATGTCTCTCAGATGATCCCTTCCATCCCAGCAACAAACCAAACAAATCAGTGTGTCCTCCTATTCCCTCCCTCCCAAGACCACAGTTACCATGGCAACAACACGTATGTCATTCCAGCAGCAGGGAAACACACAAATAAAACAACACACGGCAAATGAAGACTTGGACTTTTACACCTCTCAGAGGAAGACTATGATTTATTTGTCGGGGGACAGCTTTGAAGGCAGTTGGGATTAAGGAGCCTTGACAGCAATAGAACCGATGCAAGTTTTGCAAAATTACATGCTACCAAAATGGCATTCTTACAATTTACACTTTTTCATACCTTTACTGTGTCAATAGAAGTACAGAGAAGGTAGATATTAACTAGTAGAATGCTCCTAAAACTTGAAAACAAGCAGTGCAGGTTCTATAACAGTGCTTTGAATTATTACAACACCAAGTTGAAGCCCAGGACACCCCATCCAATAACAGAACTGCAGTCACAATCAAAATAATATGCAGATCTTCAGCTTTCCGTCTCTCTACTTTGGAAAGTGTAAAATGAACATATTTCAAATGATTCTGGAGATTTCTACAGAGGAGGCTGAGAACTGATGGATTCATAATAACCTTCTCCCTTCCCAGGAAGTTGCAGCTGGGCCACACTTCAAAATATTCCTTTCAATTCTCTTTCGTCAGCCTTCCCCTACCTTCCCCTAACATGCTTGAAGGCTAATCTTTTATCTGACAGCAGATCTACTGTTGTCTGTTGCGGCAGAAGGGTGATTGAGGGGGTTTCAGCATTAAAAACAGGGAAAAAGAGAATGCTGGAGGGATAATGACAAGAAAAATGTAACAGGCAGCTAAGAACATTTACACATCTTGTATGCATGTGTGTATGCATGTATGTAGCAGTTATGGTGGGGTCTGACTTTGACGAGAGCAGAGTTGCAGGGGGAATGGAGTTAATTTCACAAACGACTGCACTATGAGAGGGGATAAAGACAAAGAGTGCGTGTGTGTGTTTTAAAGGAGCATGATCTGTTCAATAGCCTGTAATTACCCCACCACACACAGTATGAAAGTGAAAAATATTTTGTTTCTAAAAACAAAAAAGGAGGTGTAGGAGCTTGGTGTGAGCTCATGAGTGAGATGTAGGTAAGCATGAAAATTCAATGAGAGAAGTGAGCAAAAGAGAATACAATACAGACCATCAACTAAACTAAGAAAAGTAATATAATTTCTAAAAACAACTGGTACACTTCTCACAACTCTTGGTAATAATTTTAAAATCTGTTGAATTTTTCCTCTAAATATGAAAATGTGAAATCTAAGCTATCATGATAATATAATCAATGCACAGACCTGTGCTATATAAACACAGCAGAACCACCACTGTCTCACCCAACTCAACATAACAGCTTGATTAATTTCAATATACACACCCACTCATAAACATTTTTGTAGTAAAAATATACCTATTCTCTGTGAAAGGTGGGATAACAAGACAGATAATATCAATTAAAAAACATTGCAGAAAGGGGGGTGGTGCAACACACACAAACAGTATATGTCGCTCCAGGAGGCTAACACAAGATGGGTAAACGTGGAGGGCAAGCAAAAGAAACAGCACAAGAGAAAATACAGAAGGAAAGCTGAGAAACACACAGTGCGGTACTGCTATATTTCTAAAGGTTAGGTTTGCTCTGCTTATCTCCTGCAGAGCCAGGGATGGAAACAACATGGATGGAAAGAAGGGTGGACAACACATACACAAACGAAAGAAAACCAAGTGGCACAAAAAAATAAGTAAAGAAAAAGCTACAGGAACCAGAAACCTCCAGGGGTGTGTGATTAAAAACAAATACTGGGAAGTGTAATAATGATGCACAGACTGGAAAAGGGGTTAGAATAGGGCCCAACACTGTGAAAAAGAACAGACAAAGGCAGCTATGCCACAATCCAATTAATGATATTGAGTCCTATTTATCTCACTTAAACATTGCAGCTATAGGCAACGGACATTTATGAAGCCACATAAAATTATCTTCTTAACCTACAGATTTCAACTGGATTGTTCAACTTTTAGTGATTCATAAACTTAGTTAATAGTTTAGTTTGTTTCAAATGAAATACAACTGCTAAATTATAAAGTCTAAGAAGAATCAATTTCTTTGGTCACAAATATATCTTTTCATTTCACTTATTCCATGTTCTTTCTTCTATGCATAAATAAATATATAAATAAATGAATTCATAACTGATTGGATGAACATTAATGATCCCCTTCAATGTGTCTGCACCTGCTTAACACACATGCATCTGGGATTTTTACATTTTACTGTTGTGTTGCTTTTGCCGGATCCGCAATGGCTGCCCTATCTGACACAGGAGGTAAAGCACATTAGATGGTGCTGTTAGCCACTGTACAACATCAACTGCTATCAGGATGCTAACAACTTATAGCTAATGGCATTTCCACAGTGCACTCAAGTTTTACTGCCTGCCATACAGCAACTGACATGCAATTGATTTTGTGACTGGAAAAATCACAAACCTGCTGCATCATTGCCCATAAGAAGAAACAGAGAAAAAACTCATAATAATAGAAGGTGCAGTTTTATCATAAAAAAGCGATGTCTAATCACACACACACACACTGCAAATGCAAATGAATACCAACCACAACTTTAAATCAATAACATTTTTAAATCACAAGGCTGCAAGAAAGAAGTCACTTACCAGGACTTAGGCTGTCCAAAGTGCAGATAGTTGACACTGTAGAGGTCCATGTCCTCTGTGTGCCACGCAAAGGTGGTCTTCCACATTCCAAAGTACAGGTATGGAGTGTTGACTCCCTCAATGACAATGCCACACTCCTGCTCTACCATGTCTAACAGCGTGTTGAGATGACCGATGTTCCATTCATGAACGTTCTGGACAGGATAACATTTGATATGATTAACATGTACAGTGTACTACGTCCTCAATGTCTATCAATGACCACAAGATGGTGCTGTAGTGAAACTAATATGCGCTCATCTGATTTTCACTGTAATATCTCATTCACTGCACATCCTAAGGCAGCAGTAATATTAATAATAATGATAATAATCATAAACATTGCAGAAAAATGTCTATTTAAGGTCTGTCATTGAAAACAATTAAAATAATGAGCTATGTATATGCCAAAAGTGACAGAATGATGATTAAAATACACAACACTCACTTCATCATAGATGGAGCCGCTAACATCGGCACCATAAATGGGCGACACAAATGTCAGGTTCTTCCAGTACTTCCTCTCCAAGTCATCAAAGTCTTTGTGTCGTGGTGTGCAATACCTGAAAACAATAACACATTCATTAGCTTCTGTTGTAGACACACAAACTTTTAAATGTGTAATAAATCTTTTCTTCAGGAGTAATATAATATATTATAATTTTTAACAGTGACCAAAAAAAGAGAAAATTTGTGGTTAACTTACTTCTTACTGTTGGCCAGCTTGCGATACTCGCCCACAGTCATTGATTTTTTCTGAATATTGTATTGCGTGAATAAACCAGACTGACCAGTCACCACCTGTGTTATAGGAGCAGGGATCACCATGTCTTCAATGGTGTCATAGGACTTGCGCGGCTTCCAGCCCTCTGGGGGAATTACCTGGTACAAGAAAAGAATGGTTAACATTTCATACTGTAAGCTAAAATTCAAACTGAGAGCTTCAGCACCTATTCTATGTACCTATTCTGGGAAGGTATAAGTCTTAGGAGAATATATACATATACTAAACACAGGTGTACCACAGGGCTGTGTGCTGAGCCCATTCCTCTATTCCCTTTTCACCCATGACTCTAGGCCTGCACATGGTTCCAATTGCATCATCAAATTTGCTGATGATTGGCCTCATTTATTATGTGGGAAATTTGCTTCGATATACAAGTGTTTTGGATTAAAGGCAAGTTTAAAGAATGAATTATGCTTGCAAACCACGGTACCACTGTACTCCTAAAATCAGTAGAGATGTGTTGAAGAGACTTGAAATGTACCACTAGGACCATTTCATAACTATTACCTTGGTCTAGTAATTGACTTAATGAATGTATGTGCGTACAGCATATGTATGTTCTCACCTTTGCCAGGCCAGCACGATGAGCTCCTTGACTCTCCATGTAGACAATGTATTTGGCAAAGTCTTTGAACTCCTCCACGGTGGGCCGGAAAGTCATGATCTTGCAGCTAGGGTTCTTGGAGGAGGCTGGAGGTACTGGTGGCAGCGTAGGAGCTGGAAGTGTTTCAGACCCTGGAACATGCTCTGGGGCCACATCTGGGTTATTATGCTGCACTGGGGTGAGATCTGGAGCAAGAGTTGGAGCTTTATCTTCCACTGAGGTCACTGCTGCATCAGGGGGTTCAGCTATTGCTGGCTCCTGGGTGGAGATTTGGTCTTGGACTGCAATGGAGCTGACGGCAGGGGGAGTAGCTGTTACAGGATCCGGGGGTGAAGGTGGGGCAGGGTGATGATCCGACACGGTGTCCATGGGCATGTCAGTAGCCATTTGGTCATTCAAGGGTTGCAGGTAAACCTGAAATGGAGAGAATGGGCAGTCAGGGGAGGCTGTCACACAGTAACTTTATACATAACACAATATTTTCTAATTATTTCATCATTTACTGCAACTACATTTGAATACAGACCTTTAGTTTTAAGATTAAGAAACCCTTTATTTGTCCCACAATGGGGAAATTGCTTTAGACCAACCAACAACCAACTGTATGCAGGCGTCAGCCGGATGTTTATATGGGTAGAGCTGCCAATATGAGACAAAAAGGGCTTTCTGGAATTCACACGGTTTTAGGGCTGAGCAGACCAGTTGGAGGATGTACAAGGAAAAGTTTGGGCAAACATTTTTGTAACAAACTGCTCATCTAAAAAAAACAGCTGGTGCCGGGGCTTTGAATGGCCTCACCTTACCCTAATGCACAGCTTTCCCAGGTTACTGATTGTAGCCTTCCCACACAATTACACTCAAGTTTAAAGTAAGGGAGGCTGCAGTAGGCTATGCAAATACCCGTTTGAGTACCTGCATGTGCTTTTAGGATGTAAATGTAGATTTAAAAAGGTTGTTGAGATAGGCATTACAGTTTGTAAGGCTGTTCAGGACTGTAAGGTTGGAAGATGGCAGGGGCATCTGAGGTTAGGATAATAAATCTGTACTTTAAGAACTGAACCAAAATGTATGCTACATACAGTGGCCACTCTGATTGACCCCCAACTACAAACAAAACAGATCCAAGTAAAAAAACAAAAGTACATACACTTACAGCACAGGCTTTAAAACTAGCTGCATCAACAATAAGAACTGCTTAGCGAACACCAACTGATTAATCAGAAATACAGCTTTTCTGTATGCCTGTATATTATGTGTTTATATAGCTGAGGATGATCCAGATGAGCAAGCAGCTCAATGGACGTGTTCTTATCTTAAGGTCACAGAGGAGTGCAGCATATCAACATTAAAATTAAACAGGACAAATAAGTTCAGAAAAGTCACATAAGTGATTATTTCAAGTTAAAAAAAATGTGTCAAATTAACCTGTGAGTGGAATATGTCACACACTAGTGCATGTTTTCACTCATACTGTAGAACAGCAGCAGAAAAAACAAACAAACAAACCGGACAATTCCACATTCAAATATATGTCTGTGCAAATTAACCTGCTTTACGTTCTTCCAGTGCTTACTTTGGTCGTAAGGAGCACAATGACTAAACCAAGTGGAATTCTTTCCAATATCTGCTGGAGACTTCGCTGTTGTAAGGTTTTCCCATTTTGCTGTGGAGTCCATACATAAAGATCACGAGGCAGCTTCTCTAGTCAGAGTTTATTCTTTTAATAACAACAAACATCCAGTTACTATGGTCAGTGACAGTTTTTCTGACGATTAATTGCACAAAATATGATTTTGCACAAGCCTAGTATTTGTATCAATAAACTTCATTAGACTTCCCTCCTCTCCACACAAAAAGGTAACAAATAATGACAATTTAAACAGTTACACACATACTATTGTCCAGAAAATTATTTGACAATTACATATTTTGGATAGTAAGAATTATTTATAGCTTAAGCAATATATATATTTATATCACAGCTTAAATATGCACTCCATGCAACCTTCCTATATACTATCAATTTCAGTGTGTCCAGTGTTAGCAGCAGTTCAATTTGTTCAATGGCAGGTTTCAGTTCCAACAACAAAGCCAGGCAAATGAGGATAATAATTTAACAAATCAGATGCATCCAGCACAAGAACCAACTGACAAGGAAGCGACCGTTTTCAAGTACTTGAAAACAAGAAGGATGACAGGATGCAATGTAGAACTGAATCGATAACATTAGCAAAATCATTCATCATAAACAGTTTTCTGCTCTGTTACTGAAAAAGATACTCTCAAAAATAACACATTACATTACAGTTGTTTGAAAACAAATCCACCTACAAGATTTTGAGCATGTTTTGCTTTCACAATTAAAGGTGAAATGGAAGGCCACATGACCCACAGCTGTTAAACCACAACACAAATGGGCCTACGAGGACCCTTTAACTCCAACTGGGCCTGAAACTTAGTTCAATACAGCAGCAAGTAGCTGTTTTTAAATGAAAAAAACTGCATAACTGCAGTGTTCGACATCATGCGCTTAGTGATGGTTAGACAACGGACCTCAGTGTCGGTTATTACTGGTAGCTATAGCAGACGATAGCCCTGCACAACTATCATTACTAATTAGCATATTATCTGGGATTCACACATAGCGGAAGCGTTTCATAGTGCAGACGATGCGTAATTCGAATGGACATTAAATACTGTCACCCTTTTCTTAAACATATTTGCAAAGCAGCCCACTCTCTTTTAAAGGGCTGCACTTCATCGTACCCTCACACCAGGGTAGTCCGAGCTAACACGGGCTAGCTTCTAGCTTGCTACTTCCATATCTGCATTTAGGGAAAAAACAAAACACCGCGACGACAGCAGATCGCACAGCACGATTAAACGAACAGACAGCGTTTGTGTTAAATAAAGTGAAACCTGTTCGGGAAACATTACCTCCTGCAGCAATTTATCGTTCCCTTCCTGTTTCGGTCAATCAGTTTGGTTTCAGTTAGATAAAATTCCCTGAATCGATTTTCTTCTAGCATTAGCTAGCACAGGCAGCTGAGGATTTACGCCCACTTCACAGACGGTGCCTGGCAATTGGTTGAAGGATGTCGACGTCAAAACTCCTAGTAAGATCTCCGATGACCTGATTGACTGGTTTTATTGTGGACAGACCGCTCAACCAATCACAACAGACGCAACTACTAGCTGTGATCCTGCCGTTTTGTACGTGCAAGCCGCGCACGTACACACGACCAGCTCTGCTCAAGACAGTTAAGCTCTGCTGGCCAGGAGCTAAATAAAATGCCTTTTGTGCAGAGTAAACACATTATTCTATCTTCTTATTATCTAACGCATGCCTTCAACAGTTTCTTAACCACCTGAGGGAACGCTTATTTTCTAGCCTGGCCATTAAAAAAAACAAAACAAAACAAAAAAAAACAGTATACAATTTTCATTTTATTGAATAACACTGAAAATGTATTGACAAATTTTGCACTGAACACGTGCAAGCAATTCTAAAACTACATATCAAAACTAAAATGGACTAAAAATTATACAATTTCAGAAAATATACATTACCCAGTCTATGCAAAAAAACATTGTATCTCCATCAAAACTATTCCTGGCATGTGGGTAGGTACACTGCTGCTGAAATGCAACACTAAATATCATTCATAAAAGAAGGCAAAAGTAGTAAATTCAATTCAGTGGAGTCACACAAATTTCAGGAGCAGTGTAATGCAAGCATTTACATTTTTTTTGTTTTTTTTTTAAAAAATGAGGTCAGGCATAACAAGTGACCACTGGAAAGACAAACCCTCCCCACACACAGATGGCAGTAATTGATTATAAAACATGGGAAAAATACAGATTTTAACAGATTAAATTTCTAGAAACAATTAGGTTTGAGTGACAGGGAGATCTAGAGAGCTAGATATATGCAAGTTCTACATTACACTCTTTGTTAAGCACTGCCGTTTCTTTGGATTTAAAAGGTAAATGCTTATAAAACAAGGGATACGCAAATCTATGACACTGAATAAACTTCATTTAGGAATCTATCATGTTTGGCTGTGATCAAATGCATCATAACTTTTAAACCAACCTTCAGTAACTTCATATATTTTTGAGAAAAAAAAATCCTGTATGAAAATATTTGGAGAACCAATACATCCAAGTTCTAATGACACTGACAAGACACTTTCTGGCTGCTTAAGTGCAAGAAAAATAGAACTTTTGGTTCTGTTTGTGCTTGTACTGCATGTTTAGTCTCATCTATACTTTAATTTGGAGCAGCTATAAATCCTGCAAGGCATTTTCACATGTTATGTACAATTTAAATGTCTGATCGTGCCAGGACAAACAATCAACTGTATGATTGCATTTTTGAAAACCAAAATGACAAATCACAGCCAATCTAACGGCATAGCAGGCAAGATCTAGGTACTAATAATGGCTTCTAAACAAGTTGAAAAAAGTGGAAAAAACGGCATAACCCCTTTTGACTTAACATTCTCTGGAAGAGGGCTCAACATGGAGGGATTTAGTTCAAAGTGACAATATTAAGCATTAGTTAATGGTAGTAACGCTGGGAGTTAAATAAAAAAGTATTAATGGAGTAAATGGTACAAAAGAATTTTCAACTTATCATTAACACCATATTATTTCGGATTCAAGGTGAAAATGGTATTATTGAAGTCCACAAATATTGTAGTTTTATAATCATAGAAAATATATTAAGAGAAAATGATTCTTTATTGCCTCTACTGAAAATGCCCCTTACAGTTTACATTGCGTTTCCTCGAGGGCTGAGTAGGCAGAACCAATGATCATCGCCCATTGCTGTATCCTGGGAAAAACTGAATTAGAATGTCTTGCAGAGATTTGTTGACCGTCATGGGGTAGTTTATGCCCAGGTCGTGTCGGCAGGCCGGGCAGGTGTACACCTCTGCTTTAAAGGATCGCTGAAGACATTCCTGTAGTAAAGAGAACACAGTAACTTTCAGTTCTCCCTTTAACCATTTGCTGTTAATGTGCTTTGTGTTCAATGGGAAAGTTTCAATGACACTTATTACAGCTAAGTTTAAGGTGCAGAGCCAAGATACAAAGCAAATAAATACTCAACTGCAGCACAATAATACAAAAACATATTACTGTAATTATTCATTGAAAAGATCCTTATGCGTTTGCAACGACTGTTGCAGCGTGCACAGAAAAAAGTGGTAAAACTTTCCATTGGTTAACTGTTCCCAGAAACTGGGATGTAATCTCTTGAGGGTGCAATGTATTGCAACATTAATGTATAACGAGTCTTATCTCTATACCAAGTAGTCACCAAGTAGTAAATAAATTGAACCGATCAGTTCCTTACCCTGCAGACATTGTGTTGGCACTCTGTGGTGATGGGCTGAAAGACCACTTCTTGGCAGCAAATGCAGAGGAATATTTCTTCAACTTTGTTCAAGAATTTCTGCAGATATTAAGAAAAAGGAGAGCTTTGAGTACCTATTTTTACCGCCACTTGTTTAATGAGGCTCAGTTATTATCTGCAAAAGGAAACAGGTGTTCAACAAAATGTCCATTTTTTAGAGTATGACTTAACCAATAATAATGCTCCTTCACCCGACTTTCATTCCACTAATACCAGCTTTTTTCAGCTAACCCATGTCTACTTCAACAGATAAGATGTCATGTCAAGTATTTACCTACAACAGATCTGTTTGTTTGGCAGCTAATTGACTAAGAATGACTTTATTAATCCCCGTGTGGAAAGTAAGTTGTAGTAGCAGCATATCAAAGAATATATACAAGAAAATATCTTATATACACATACACGCACCTAGTAGCAGACAAATGTATTTTTAAAAATGCATCAGATAACTGCTCACCGGTCCCAGCGACAGTGACTCCATGGCTTCATCCCACAGTTTCTTGTTTAACTTGTCGTTCTTGATGAGTGATTTCTGCTCCTTTGAAAGTTTGTACACCTCTACCTTGATTTTCTTAGAACTCTTGGCTGGTGAGGTCTTGGGGGAATCTGAGAAAAAAACAGATACACATTGCATAAGGACAGAAGATTTTCCTTAGGTTCCTATGGAAACAAACAAACCAACAAGCGTGCAGAGATTATGATCACTCTTACCGCCACGCATAGCTCTGAACTTACCGCTGCCCTGAGATTTTCTCTTCCTCTTCGCTTTGCTGGGTGTCGCTTCCTCCTCCACTTCATTTTTGTTCTCTTTCTCTTTCTGATAGCCAGCAGGATACTGGAGAAACAAGAGTTAACATACCACATTAATCAGAACAGCTATTAACATTAGCACCTTTTACACATCCTATTCGAGAAGCACTTTTAAATGTGCTTTTCTGTGTGGAAGGTAACCTACGAGCATGACAATTTCTTAATCTTAATTTCAGGAGGGAGCCTACTATAGCATAGTGTAATGTAATCATCTCTACCTGCATGGTGAGACCGAGTTTCTTAATGCGTTCTTTGCCATCCCTGGTCCATGGTGCTGGCTCATCATCATCACGCTTCAACAGATACCGCCACACCAAGAAGCCAGACTTTCCCTTTTCTGGCCAATATTTCACAATCTAAAGGAAGTCAATGTTGTAGTATATACAGTAAAACTACAAGCAGATTTCAGGTATTACCTTATGTGTAATAGATGGTGTAACATTGTGCATTGTGTTCCGCCATACCTTATATATCCCATCGTATCGGTTTCCTTCTTCAGGGCTGTATTTACTGTGCTTGCGTCCCTTGCAGCTGCGCACAACTCGAACTGGTTTTCCATCTTTCCAGTTTTTAGACTCGGCTCCATGTTTTTCATTGACGGGGACGTTGCAGTTGAGAGCCAATGCCCTGTTGAGACCCAGAGCAGATCGATTAGATATGTAAAGACTAGGCCCCACAAAAACAGACCAGATACCCAGTGATATCTACCGGTTCATGTGGGTGAGCGTCTGGTCACATGATTGCTCTGCAGTCCTCTTGTTTCCAGACAGATCTCGCCCTCCAGAACCAGTATAGGTAAACTCATTACCATCATCCTACAATGTTAGGACATAAAATAACCCAAATTAAACAGTCTGATATCAGTCAAAGCTCTTGTTACATCAAAAGACTTGTGCTCCATTAAAATGTGATACCTACAGACAAAACTAGAGGAAAATGTTACAACCTAAGTAACTGACAGCAAGTAGCAACACCTCATAAAAGCTACTCACCAAGCTTTTTAAATCCTGCTTTCAAAAATACAAAAAGCTTACCACGTCATCCTCATAGCCGCCCGCTAGGACCAGGGAGTAGGCACCATCATTGCTTCTTCCATGAATTCCAGCAACATGAGGCCTGTGGACACCAGATTCACTAACCTAATAACAGGAAAAGCAAATAATGAAAGAGTATTATTGCAGGGAAGTTAATTATCACAAACCCTTTTGACATTTGACTGGAGCTTGTGTCTCAGATACTTTAATATTTAGAAGTAACTGATCCCAATACATATTAAACATGATAAACAGTGAAACAACTTTCCTACAAATCCTGGAAACATGAGAAAACAAGATTATTTTATGCGCTGTGTGCAGCAACCAAACTGGACTGACCTGCACTCTGAACTTCCACAGTGAGCCAACAGGGATGCCAGGAATTGGGCCATAATGGTTTGATGGGACAATGGTGCACTGCTTGGTGCGCCCAACACATGCCATTCCCTGGAGGAGTAAAACCATTTGTATTTAACTTAAAACAAATGTTAAATCTCTCAGCAATTTGTCTCATTTTTCCATGAGAGGAACAATAAATGCTATTGTTAAATTTTGATATTTGTTGATTTGCCGCATTCAAAAAATATAAATATTGATGTTTTTACAAATGAATAAAATGTTCTGAGCAGCACACCTTGCCCCAGTCCCTCTGACTGGAGGAGCTGGCAGAAGCCATCTTAGCTTTCTTCTTGCTCTCCTTTAGCTTCTCTCCAGCAAGCACAACCTCACTGGAATCATTGCGGCAGCCTGGGCAATACCTAAGACAGTATGAAAGGTAAAGTTAAATCTTTAAATTAAAGACAAGACCTGACAAAGATGTGCATGTGGATGGTCAGTTTGTTTAGTATATATTCAGATACTGTCTAAGTTCTTTCAAACAGCTCAGTTACAATGTTTCTTTCATTGATATCTGGCTGGTAATAATTACATTATTATTATTTAACTAAAAGCTGGCCTATCTAACTGTACTGAGTGTATTGTGGATCTACTCACCAGTCCTCATCTTCAGGGATGGAGGTGAGTGGAGGATTCAGGCAGTAGGTGTGATAGGCCATATCACATTCATCACACAACAACTGTTTGTCAGGATCCTGCTTGATGCCACAGACGCGGCAGTTACACCAGTGGCAATTCTTTTTTGGGTCATCCTTACAACGTTTACATTCCGGTCCATTTGATCCTGTAAGAGAAATGTCTTTACTATTACACCAAAAGCTCAAGTCATGAATATTTGGAAGTGAAAAAACAAAAAAACTTTTGTATAGCTACAAGCGATCAGTGTGTAAATGCGATTCTTTGCTTACGTTTTAGTGGACTCTCAGACCCAGCTGGGGCATCGCTCAGCGAACCTGCCTCCTCAATTTTGTAGATTTCAGTCAGAAACATGATCCGGCAGTCATTAAGAGAGTCACCAGCATCACTGAAAGCAAAAAAAGCAAACTTAATCCTACAGACAAAAATGGCACCGTAAAAGAACGGAAAAGAGAGCCAAACAGTGCCAAATTACCTAAACTATTTCTATTATATAAAATGTTTTGCAATCTTCTTGAAAAACCACAACAGGAAATTAGCTTCTCTCCACCTGTTACTGTGGCGAACAAAAAGTGCTATAAAGGGACCTCAAGACAGTGTTCATGCGTCAACCCCAGCTGAGAACATGTTTTCTCACTTTAGTAACAGACCCAACACAAAAGGTTGGAATTCAACCTTACATGCACAAGGTAACAATATACATACCCAAGGATGATCTTAGCATAGATTTCCCGTAGGGTGCGCGTCTCCCTTTTTCTCTGGATCTCTGCATCATACCAGTAACCACGTTCCTTGGGATCGTCAGGGTTGTAGTTAACCATGACGATCATCCCTGGCTCCAGCTGGTGCCACTGGTACACTGTGCGGGCCCGTGGTCGAACATCCTTGGCCAGCAGAGGAATCACCCCATTCTCTGGGTAACTGTGAGAGTAAATGTAGCCATATCGTTTTATAGCTCAGGGACAAGTCACACATGCCACAGGTGCTGCATTGAAGTGTGGAAGAATGTTTGTACAGTGAGAATCCAACAGCAACTGCAGCAGAGTTTAACAGCTCCACTGTTGAAACCATTTTTCCCTTCAATACTAAAGCACTTGCCATCAAATACACAAGCACACCTTTTGTAGATGGCAAAGCAAGACAGTCAGTTGTAACGAAATTATTGCTAATCAGCAGCATCTTTCTCTATTCATTCTCTCTAAACATTTTTAAACAATGTGTAAAAGCATTTCACCGAGCAAGTTTACAATTAGAAAACCTGAAAAACCTCCAGAGCAAGTTTGTTAAGCCATCATGCTCAAATGTAAACAAAGCATGCCATAATGAATAGTCGAAGGCAATTCTTACTCTTCATATTTAACATGGTACAGTATCTCCTCCTCAGCTGGCTGTGCCTCAGCAGCGTCTTCAATAGGCGTCTTTTCTGTCTTGGTAACGTTCACGATCTGTGCCTCAAACCATGCCCCCATGTTTAGGTCTCTGGCATCCACCATTTCATTGATCTTCAAATACAAAAGAAAACGTTTGCAAGCTGTTGCATACACATTTGGACATGACAGGTGAATATTCCCATCTTTGTAAATACATTTAGCACAAAATGGCTCATCTGTTGTCTTGTGCATTTAAAATAATGTCCGTTTTTGTAAGAAGCTGGCAGAAGAAGAGGAAAGGTTTTGATTCACCTTCTCATACAATACTATAGTGGCCACAATAACCATAAAGTATTACTGCAAAATACCCAGACGCACTATACCTAAGCAGCAACACTGATGGATAACCAATAAATCAGACAGTCATATGTTTGCACAAGAAAAGTGTCAAAAATTCCTCTGTAAGGAAAGATCTACAGAAGTTAAAACTTTTTTTCCTCAGCATGAAGGTTAAATATCAGCCTGCTAGTTTCATAAAGTTACAAAGATACAGACACTTCCAAAATGATGCAGAAAAGGTGCAGAGTAATTAAGTTTCTAAAGCTATTCAACCATCTGTTCTGAAAATGCATTCTGGCAGCCTCTGAATCCATGATGATGGATGTTTCCTGGTTGTAGTGTACTGCATCCTTCAGTCTGACTGAATACAAAGCGGTCTGCTCAGGTGTGAGCTTTATTTAAAGTGAAGCAATACGCTGAGCTGAACATTAATTCACACTATGGGATCTAGCTGCTGCCATACAAATAACAAATGTCCAACAGTATGTCATAAGTCATGAGTATGGTCCCTACATAAACTTGTGCTGGATCTTTAAACAGAAGTGTATACAAGGAAAGACAAAAGGACTGATAATCAGTCTTTAAAATGTACCTTATATAATCCAAATCCAGGATCGACAAGTTCTGGGACGACTGTTTGGGCTGAGGTGCCGGCGGCCTGGCCTTCAACCTCGCCATGAGTTGAGCTCTTGTCAGACTCACTCTGGGTGGAACCACAGCCAGAATCGGAGTCTGAGAGTTCAGCTTCTTTGTCCTTGCTTTTAACATCAGCAGCAGGTGCAGGAGGTACATTCTGCCTAATGAGCAGCTGCACTATGTCGTTCAGGCCCACGTTGTAGTCAAATATGGTATGGCCATCCTCCATCTGACAGATTCAAAATACAGTTAAAAGGGGGGCAAAAATGAGCACTCCCCTTTTTTCAGTGGCCCATTATGTTCCCACAGATTTTTTTAAACCACATCTAAGTTTGTGTTTTGTTTTCCATTCTAGTAAGTGTATCTCTGCCTCACCTGCTTGCCGCGGTAGAAGAGCCTCTGCCTCTCTGGCTCTACCTTGAAGAGCTCCATGATTTTGAGACGCAGCTCATCCACCTTTGTGAGTTTGGAGAGGGAATCCACCCGATGGGTTTCCTTCCCATCCATTGTGCGCACTTGAATCCACATTGCAGCTGCCCTGTCAGAACAATCACAGCTACATTTATAACAGACATTACCCTTTTTTTTTACTCATCACATGGTGATTTAGGTGTTGAACTCTTTCTTTTGACACTATGAAATTAAATATTATGGCTTTGACTACAGTTCTAGAGTTCAGAGCAGCTAAATAAAGCTCTGAATATGGCATATTAATGCATTTGTGTTCAGTTTGAATCAAGATGATCCTACATGATTCACAATGTTTGAGACACTAAAAAAAAAAGCATAGAATAGAAAACACTTTATCCCAAGCTGGGAAATTTCGCTATTGCAGCAGCAAAATACAGGCACTCAAGTATTATAATATTCACTCTGAGATGCTTTTTAAGAATTAAAGAAAACCAAGTTCAAACAGTTAATTAAATATGCCACAGGACAACAGAAATATGACAAACTCCCTAGTCAGGTTATTGTGCTGCTGTCAGTACTAGGCTGTCACTTCAGCAGAGTATCAGAAAGGGAGGGAACAGGCTGATTTAAATACAGTGCGGGAAACTGAGCTGTAGGCCACTCCCAGTTCTTTTAAAAGCACATCCGGACGCGAGGGAGCGCTAGCAAACAATGTGCCCTCGCTCTCCGACAATAAAACACACCGAAATACTACCTTATATGTAGTTTTGATTCTTATATTACAACAATATAAGGGTGTTTGTAGTCACATATATCGTGTTTTGTTCTTAAAAGTAAGACGGGGCGAACTGTGCGGCTGCTCGGGTTTTACTTTTGCGCTCTCAGCTGAGGGTCTTGTTCGCCCGAACTGCAGTGAACAAAACACAAGGAATAGCTTCGAAAACAAACTACTTCCTCCCACCTGAAACGAGTCATTTGAGCATCAATCCTTTTATTTAAATTACATAAAAACGAGCCAATTCATTACAAACCTATAGGGACAAACAGGAAAATAAGCACCCGGAGGCTAACGTATTTGTTTTCTTCACAGGAAGCAGAGAAGTGACAAAGCTAACAGACATTTCACCATGTGTTGAAGATTATGTGGCTGTACCACAAACAAACAACACAAGATAACAGCTCAAGTTCACCACCCACCCATATCAGTGCCTACATCAAACCACGTTACAGTTTATTGTTACAGACCTTTCAACTAATATTTTAGCGACAAGAATCTGAGGCTTATAAAAACGTTGAGAACTAACTGCATGACTAAAACGTTATTTTACGCTAATAGGCTGGGTAATTTGGAGCATTAATCCAAAGATTAACGAGTAAATACTTTGTTAAATTAGCTAACCTGAGGAAGCTAGCTCCTAAGAGAATATATACACATAGATCATTCTGTAGAATTTTAAAAGTTAATCAGAACACGAGAATAAAAGCTGCTTTACCTGTTTGTTCGCCCAAGTGAAAACAAGAAAGTGACTTTAAAGGAATAACGTGTACGTTTTCCCCAAATAACTTCTGTGTAGGGTTCGTACGACCAACTCTATGCCTTGCTGGAGATTGATCAATGAGTTATTCTTCAAGACTTCGATATCCCGCCTGCTCTACAACCTCCATCTCGCCATTGGTTGCTCGCTTTCAACTACATCCATTCTATTGGACAGTGCAGCTGTCAATCATCAATATGACTGGAGCTTAGCCTCAGCGCGCGAAACGACACTCTCGTGGGTGCCACTGGCCTCTTGCATAGTTCTCGCGATGTTTCGCAGCGCCCTGTCAAACGGTAACCCAGAGAGACAGATGGTGCTTCTGGTAAACAACCTCACTGGAAGGGCTGTTTATTATGCCACAGGTATGCCTGCTTCTGTTATTTGGTTTCAGAATGAGTTGCTCTTCCTTCAAAAGAATCATTCAAACGTATTAAACTTGATAATGGAAAATAAATAAATAAATCCCGTTAATAATCCAGTTTAATTAATGGTCTCCCCCCCCTTCGTTTGGCGGGAGCTGAACACAAATAAGGTCAGTTCACACTGCAGTGGAGATAAGAAGTTTCGTTTGTGTGTGTTAGGGTTCGTGTTTTCATTTGTTCAGTGGCCAATGAACCATGTGATGCTATGATCATTAAAAATAAATACATAAATACTTTAAAAAAAATCACACTTGTTTTACATAAACTTCCCTTTGGCACATCTTAAATGCAAAGTGTACTTGAGTACTGCTAAGAGACATGAATATATTAAGAACAGAATAAAAACAAATCTTTATTTTCAGTGAAACATCGCTATTAAAATATATCTTGGACAAAATACAAATACCCGCTACTCCTGTGAGAGACTTTAATTAGGCCTAGCTGTGATGATTAAAGCCAACCTGCTGAATAAAGACCTCATTATTAAATAAATATGAATGTGTACTGCTATTATAGTACTAAAACTTTTCTTGCCAAATGTAGCAACACATAATCAATAAAACTAAAAGACCAGCTGGAACCATGTAAAACATACATCTAATAACAACAAACTGTAATCACAGCTGGTATACACCAGCCCATTATTGCTTTTGAATGATAAGAGCTCCTACTTATCTGTTTATAATGAATCCTTTAAAGGCAAGCATGCGGCAGGTAAAGCTCTTCCATTAATGCAAGACAGCATGGACTTCATGTAATGTGCAGCAGGTTTAACCTTTCCTTACTGCTCCTTTATGACACTAGTATTCCTTTCATATTTAGAGTTCTCACTCCTACACATCCTCAGCCAACAAATGGCCCTTCTCATTCATGTTCTAATTAAGGAGCCCGAAGACAGCCATCAACTTTTAGTAATCAACACCACTCCTCTTTAATATTTCAAGAACCCACTTCAGCCACATTGTGCCGCCATCAGTAGCTGGTTTCAGTGTTTCCTTGTTGCTATAGCAAAAAACATCCAATTTGCTAGAAGTTTATTTTCTATTATGTGTCTAAAAATACTGACAGGAATATTTCTAATGCAAATTGTTTTTCACATGTGTATGTTCAATAGCTTGTTTATTTCTGAAGTAAAATAGTTTATAAATCCTACACTCATTGATCTGATGTTCACAGTAGGTGTAAGCATAAAGTTACAAAAGCAATAGTTAATGCTAGAGTGTCCATCGTTACATTTTAATCCGTGTTAAACAGATCTCCCTGTACTCTTTACTTTTTATAATCTCCTGTCTGATAGCTTTTCTGCCCGGCATTATGGTAGCAAGCCTGACAACATTATTTAGGTTGAGTAACTGTAACAGTAACATTAGTAGCCACCATGTTTGTGTAATTTGTCTCACTGCCAGGAGGGGGAGATAACAACCCACACTGTCACTTTAACCTGTCTTCAAACTTTACTAGACATGTTCAGCATTATTTAAAAAGGATTCTTTCAGATTATTTTACTGCCTTGAAATTTGCTTGATTGGACTGAATAATGCATGAATATCTTATCACCTTCTCTCTGTTTAGGCAAATTCTGAGTAGAGGAAATGCAGGAATAATGCTCAGTCCCCTGACAGAGGCACTTCCCCTCTCTTTGGAGCTGCTCAGTATGTGGCTCTGACAATCCCAGAGGTGAATGTGTAGCAGAATGCATGTTGAGAAAATCCCTCCCAGCATGGAAACAGGTTTCACGCTAAGAGAAAAAAAAATCAGCTGTAAGGCATCTCTGGCGAAGTGGATCCTGGACAGAGGCGCCTGGCGGGTACCGAACAGCATTCAGAGCTCAGTGAGGATGACAGGAAGTGGACACGACAAGCCAAGTCATCCAGGAAATCCTTTTGTAGCTTTGTTATTGCTTGAGAAAGCACAACGGGCAGCGACTGCACACTGAGAAGGATGGAGTCCAGTTTCTCTTCCAGAGCCACGATCCTCCTATCGAGCTCTCCGCTCCGATGCTGCAGCTCACTCACCAAATCGTACATCATGTTCTGAGTCTGGGGAGCAACATGGAGACAGCATGCACTTTGTCACTTTAAAGTATCGTCACAATCAAAGGTACTAGCAATTTTACTCAAAATGCAGGCTCTTAGTGGGTCCATACCGAAACTAATGGAATATGGCAATTATCTAAGATTTCACAATAGCTATAGCTCATATGGGCAAATAAAATGGGTCCAGGTGTTCAGTACCAAATTTCCCAAAAAGCATTGTTGTGATGGAATAACCATGAACAAAATATGCTGTAAATATTTAGATTTACTCATTAAGAACAGTAGTCCATGCACCAACCTTTGCAAGATCAGCAACCGTATTGGCCTGGTCAGTTAATTTCCTTTGCTCCATTTTGACTCTTCGCAGTCTAAAGTTAGAAAAACAGACCTACAGTCACTTCTGAGCCAAATAAGTGCAGCACACACAACTGAAATCATAACTCATGTAATGAGGAAATACTTTGACACAAACCTTTACTAAATTTATTGACACGAGAAGGTAACTCTGCACTCCATCATCATCATCATCATCATGTTATGTGTGGATACCTACTGGTGGATGGCTTGCAGGAATTTTCGCTGATGGTGGCGCACTCTGGCATGGTCGATTTTCTTGACAAGCTTGGTGTTTTTGTAGATGAGCCACGTCTCCCTCAGCACATTTGCTGCCGTGTTTTTTATCTGAGAAGAAATATTATAGCATATTTAATTGTTTAAAATTCAGATTTGTGTCATATTTTTGTTTCTGTGATCCAAACAGACACTTTAGTTCAAAAGAATTAAAATGTTCAATGTAAAAACACTTAAAGTAGGATTTAAACACCTTTCACAATAATGTTCCTGTGCTTTTGAGAGTTTTGAATCTTTGTGAGTGAACAAACCTTTTTATAGAGCTGAGTATCCATCATGAAGTTGTGAACGTGTTTCTCAGCTCTGGTGAGTTCTGACTTCCTTGCAACAACGGCTACCACTAAGGCTGTGCAACCCGCTCCCTGAGGCGACAAAGACTGATGGTTAGTGTCAGTGCACACATGTATGTGTGTGTAAGCTTTTTGTGGCATTTATATAATGATTTTGGTCCAAAGTAGTAATTTAAATGCAAATTCAATAATGAATATGTATTTGTGCATTATTTCTACATGTATGGATGTACCATATCAGAATCAATCTCACCATTATTCCAGTTAACAGGCAAACCCCTTTACCACAGTAGGTGTGAGGGACCATGTCCCCGTAGCCGATGGACAAGAAGGTAATGGAGATAAGCCACATTGCACCAAGAAAAGTACTAGTGACTTCCTGTGCATCGTGATACCTGTTGAGACATGCCATTTTTTTGTCACAGTTCAGTGTGTGGACAGGCTGTGGGTCCTAGACTGTGTGTCCTAGACTCTATCATTGAGATAATACTACAGGAAGTGGATACCTCTCACATACGCGTACAGTCCAAGCTGCAATGATCCAGCAGGACACACTGAAGACCAGCAGGACTGTGCCGGGACAGATGGTCATCAGAGTCTTCATGACGAAGCGAGTGTCAAAGTTGATCTTGTTAAGTGCCCCGATGCTGCGAGAAGAAGCATCTGTAAACAGTTTGCTGTGGAGCAGCATCACCCGGCCAATCAGGTACAGGCGCAGGAACATTGGTACAGAGAGGATGATGTCGACGTCAGCGTCCGCCACGGAGGCTGTGTAGCTGAAGGCTAGTCGAGCAGTCCAGGTGAACACGTACTGACCCGGGATTGGATGGATGGCACAGACGAGGAGCTCCAACACAACAAAGAGAATGCGCTCGAAGGTCATAGCTATCCTCCAGTCATCTGCCCCATTATCCACCATGAAGAGCTAGGGAAGATCATTATTGATTATTACATATAAATGAATGGATGATTAACCACTTTATATGGATTGTGATTTATGGGTACTTAAATTACAGTACCTGAATTTCCCTTGCATGGTACATCACAATGAGTCCGAGAAGAATGACAGTAGAGAGGCTGATGAGGCCTTTCATCACATATGAATACATGGATTCCTGTATGTGAAGGAGACACCGAGGTAGGTGGCATGTAACCTCATCTCAGATATTAAAATTGAAATGTGTCATATTGATAGTGTGTGTGGTAATTTGCTCTATAGCACTATACCCACACAGGCCTACAGTACCTTGCTGTAAAATCCTCTTGACAGCTCTGTTTCAATCACCATGATAATAATGCCAAACATCCCACAGACCAACGCATAATCACTCAGCTGTTTGCGCTTCCCAAAGAGAGCTCTTCTCTGACCCAACCGGTAGCTAATGTCCTTGGTCTTCTTCTGTGGTACATTGCCCTCGTCTCTGTTCAGGTTCTCACTGTTGGCCTTACTAGAGTCCTCTCTGATGACTTTGGAGAAGGCATCCTCAAGGATGGCACTGTGAAGAAGCTGAAGAGGCTGCTGGCTTGAATGAAGGTCTGCAAGACTGGATCTCAAAGTACCATGGCTGCTTAATGGTCTTAGTGCATCCCCGTTAGCTGTGTCAGTGTCGGAATTGGCAGGAAGTGGAGGAGTGTGTTTAGGGAAGGAGAGTTTTGATCCACTGAGCTGTGAATTTGTCTGCAATAAAAGGTAAGATAGTCAGCACAGAACAGAGATTATGTCATCTCACATTCACTATACCTGGGTACAATGTACCTGACTTTGTCGCTCTCTTGTTCTTTCCTCCACTGTATCCTGGTTCTCAAGTGAACTATACAGGCTGGTGGAGAAAGACTTGACGCTTTTGTTACTGACTGGCGTGGATGACCTTTTCATCCACTGAGTGCTGGTCAGTGGGTTGTAAGGGAGATGTCGGCACTTATGGATGTTGGATGGATCTGCGGATGACTTGCAGGTTTGATCGGCAGTCATGGAGCTGTCTTGCTTCTGAAGTTGCTGTACTAGCAGTGGTTCCTTGCCAAAAAGTTCTCTCCAGTTGATGTCGGCACCAGCAGCAGGCTGAGGCTGTTTTTGAAGTTTGGGGTTTGTCTTTGCACACTCGGTGGAGTTCACAGGAATGTTGAACAAATTTGGAAAAACCACCTGGCTGCTGTCTGAGAGTTTAAAATGATTGCAAGCCTGCTCTTTTCGACCCTCTGTGCATTGAGGCATGAAATTATCCTGTGGATGGTTTGTTGCAGGTTTGAAAAGATCTCTTTGGTTGGTTTGCTGTGGTAAAACCTGGAAAGAGAAAGGCTGAGGGTGTGGTGAGGATGAAAGTCTTCTCTTATTTGTAACTCTGGAGTGGCAGTCTTGGACTGTGCCCTGTTTGGATTGTGGTGGAAAACCCAAAGCCTCTGAATGTTGGTGGGCTTCAGGACAGGGACAACCACATCTGTCACTGTGGTTTGGATGTCCCACACTTGTCCCTGCTGTCTCTGCAGAGGGTGAATCCTCTCCTACGCTGCTAACTTGGTCGCACAGCAGCAGCCAGTCCTGATCACTCAGCTGTGATAAGGTTAGGTTTCTGGTTTTCAGTGGCGACATTTGGGCTGAGCTTCTTGGTGGACTCATTCCATTAGATCTTTCATGTGGTGAAGATGAAACACAACACACAGCCTTCTCCTGCGTGGAGGATGTGTCCACTGATGGTCCATTGTATGGGTCATTTGAGGTCTTTGTTGGACCTCCTGAGGTACAATGCTCATGGTCCCCATCGTGGAAGACTTCACCTGTTGAGTCAAGGCGTCGTGTTGCATTGGTGGGTTTAACTAGAATCAACCTCATGTCATCACTGCAGCACTGAAACAACATTACACACATCGTTTTTCACAACACAGATATATAGATATGTTAATAAGATATAAAGTCTGGGCTGCGGATGAACAACACTAACATTGGCTTTTCAATCTGCTGGATAACGATGACATTTGATTCAGGCATGCCTCCTAAGAAGCAACTCTTCAGCCTTAAAATCATTAATCTGTAGTATAAGATTAAGATATTATGACTAAAATACTACTAAGATTCTGGTAATGCTGTGAGCTTCAGTTTTTCTCTGGGTTAAATTTATTTATAATAAGATCCTTAATCCTCTGTACATTACATCATTATTGTCTTTTGATGTGATCTATAGACACCAAATTTTCCTTATACAATTTATAATGTCTTAATCATATTTGCTTCATTGAAATTTTTATGTATTCCTGTTTTATATGCCTGTCTGTTGCTTATTTATATAATTTATTTACATCTATTATAGGCTATTTATATCCTCATTCATACATTGTGGTCAAAGTGTCTCTATTAATGGATGAATGAATTTGAAACATAAAAATACATTTTATATGAATGCACTACATCTCATTTTAAAATAATATATTTTATTAAAATCAGAAATAGTAAAACAACAGTGTAGTTATCAGTTTTGTGTTTCAGAGCTGATGTAGAGATAAATTCTTATGGTTTATGTTGATCATAATTCCTGCTGTTAAATTAAAGCTCCAAATCAAGTGATTAGTAAATAAAGTAAATAATAATCTAGTGCATAAAAAGTGGAATTAGTTGAAGCACCAGTGAACCAATGATAAAAAAGGAGCAGAGCTAATATATAAATGTGCTCTTCTACTTCAGAAAAATTCACATTTAAGTTTATTTTTTAACCCCTGTTAACCTGTTTAATAGTACGTGTGGGGAGAAAAGGTTAAAAAAAAAGAACTCCTTCAATTTAAATATTTTGGATAGTTAAACTCAGTGTACTATGTTTAACACATATTATAAGCATATCCTAACTCTTTTACTAACATTTATTTAATCTCAGATTGTGTATTCAGGTGGTCGTGAATATGAAACATTCTGTCAAAAGCAGATGTGACCCCCCTCCTATGATTGTTTACCGTGCACGAAAATCATCAGAAAGGCTAAGAGGATAACAGAGCAGATTCACACATCATTCAATTATAGTATAAAGATTTAAACTGACAAAATTAAAAATCAGCAGTCTAAATGTTGGGCCTACTAATTTATTCAACATAATTTTGTGTATGAAGTTTAAAAAAGGGATAAATGATAAAACATTGATTTAACACTTAATGTCTTGGATCATTATTTTGATTGTTTAAAGATTCCCCCGTTTTTTTACAGCTTGTCTTTACATGCATTATGACTTTGACATAAATCTAATATAATAAAATCTAATTATAAGAGAAAGTGTGTACCTTACTCATAATCAATAAATTAAAAACAATATGTGACCCTTACCTTCTTCCAAGGTGTTACTTTGTCCAAACTTTGAGCAGCAGGTTCCAAACAAAAAGTGCTCCTGATGTGCAAAATTGGTGTTTAAAAACAGAGAAGCAGTCTGAGTGGGTGTTGGACGGCGGCTTGCCTCCTCCCAGTATGAACACTTAATAAAGGAGCTTTAGAGACGCTTTCCTTTGAAAGTAATGATTAGAATTCAACATGAAGAAAGAAAAGGGCAGCAGCAGCTGGCCTGGTAAAGGGTTGCCATGCAAATGGACAGGGAGTGGGAGGGTGTAGCAACAGGTCGGGATGCAGAGATAACAAAAATCTGGAACATCAGACCGGTGTGTTAAGATGCAACATCACACACAGAAGCTCAAAGACATCCCTGCAAATTGGGAGTGGACTGGTAGGTTGCTATGGGGAAAAGAAAAGAAACTGGTAGCTCTAAATGCAAAGAGGGAAATAAAAGGGTAGTTGAACTTGTCATTGAAGCTGTATGGTTCAAAGGCCTTCGCACCGTCTCTTATCTTCTCCGCCACAAGAGCCTGTAGGACAAAGGTGCCCATTTTTAAACCTTGTTTTAAATTAATCATGCCAATGAGTGCAAGGACTCATCAGTCCTAGAAAATCTAACAAATGACACTGCAGGAGCAGTTTTAAATGACACATTTAAGCATGCCACTCTTAATTAATTAAAACAGTTATGAAGATGCATCACCTCCAGATACAGCTGCAACACTTAGAAAAAGGATGTGTCTCCAATTAGACCTTTTAAATGGTTTAGTTTGTCTATACAGTTGTACAAACATGTTAACAGAACTCAAGGCTCTTGAAAATGTTAAGAACAGACTGCTTTACAATAAATTATATTTCATTGTTTTTCCTTTGCATTTCCCTTTTTATCAAACACTTGCTCTAAATATCTTCCTGGCATTTTGTGGAAAACCTGCTTTTACTGTACTTAAATTGTTCATTTGTTTTACTTATTTATAATTTTCTGCCTTGTTTTATCTGTGCTGTCTCTACGCGCTCTCGCATCAGACAAAGGCAGCAGTTTGCTGCCTCAGCAGCTCAATATATGAATGTTGCTGTGCTGCAGAAAACCTTTGTGATCAGCAGTGGCAGTAAACACTGTCACCAGCTGTATGAATGATTACCAAACTCATTTGAAGCAACTACACAACTGTTTAACTGTTTAAAGCCTGAATAAAAATCATAACTGCATCTCAATTCACCTACTAGGTTAAATAAAAGTTTTATTATTATTTTTATAACTCATGTGCTCCGTTTTCAGAAGTCGTAGTGGACATTCTGTTATGTGAGAATAAACAGAATCTTAAATGTCTGGCTAAAAGCCAGTGCAGGGGTAGATAAAAGAGGCTAAATTCAGCTACTGTTTAAGGTCTTATTATCCTAATTCATGTTGTTTGAATATCTTAAAGATATTTTAGAGCATCAACCTGTAAATCAGACTGATTCTTTTTTACCACCTAGTTTTTCCAGCCAGAGAAAACATCAATCTTATGCAACTTAGATTCACTGTCGTCTGTCCAAGTAATGTTAAAAAAAGCAAGCAGTTAACTATGTAGTCGGCCATTTTTTTTAAAGATAAAAAGCAGTATTAATATTTCAGTTGTCACATGTCTAGGACACTGTTATGCCTCCAGCAACATTACTGATTCACTTACCAAACATAACCAATGTCTCCTTGCCAGCCAGAGATATTTTAAATTTAGCATGATTTTGCTGCTGTGGAACACAAACAACATTCAGCTTTCTCCTTAAAAGTCCACTCCAGCTGCTTTTCTGAATAAGCATCGCACAAAAGCACCTAACTGCAAAAAAAAGTTCTTGACTTCAATAAATGTGTGCCTCCTAATAACTCCAACAAGATATGTTGATGCTTGAGTGGTGAACTTTAATAAGTTACTCTCAAAACATTTAGCTTCCCACCTCCCTTTAAGTGCTATTAAATAAGGTGTACGGTAACTTAATTAATCAGCTTCATCAGATACCGCGTGCACCGACATGATGATTCGTTGTTATAGCCTGATACATGATTTCTCCCTGCTACAGACAATGAAGTGGAGTCTCCATGCACTGGAGAGATTGTTTCTGGGGGGGAAAGTGGTGAAGCTCTCTTCAGCAACATTATTCAATGAAATTATGCAATTTTATTTTTCAATGGAGGCCTCCAGTGTGCATAGGCAGACAGATCTCAAGTGGAGTCATGTGGGTAAAGAGTGCATTCACTTTGAGTTGTAGTTGACAAAGCGTTGATTCAGGGGGTTCTCTGGCGCCTTAGACCACTCCTTTTTCAACTGTTGCTTCAGCTGTGACAACCTCATGTTAGGGTTCTCCTGTTTTAGACGAGCCATGTTTGCCTCCTCATAGGCAAGAAATGCTGCTCTCATCCGCCGCTCTGGGTGGCGATCCATGTCCTCAGGCCCCGTGCTAAGAGACAGGGACACATTATTAGTAATAATTAATTGTTATATACACTGTAAACACTAGACCAACAGGACACCACACACAGTTGGTACCTGAGCACAGCGATGGCATCTTCTATAGTTCTGGCTTCCACGGTTCCTTCTTCAGGGATAATTCTGTTCACATTCTCCTCCAGTGGCGTCTCCAAGTGGCTCATTTCTATGATAACAAATGTAATATAACCTCTGGCAGTTGAGTTTCACCTGATCTGCTTGAACCGAATTGCACCTTTGGGGACTAATAAAGTTGTTTTGATTTGATTCTTTACCAAAGTAGTTTTATCCTTACTATAACCAACAGATAATTGGTAACATTTTCAACTTTAACTTTACCTTTAGGCTTGAGCTGCTGCTGCTGCTGCTGCTGTTGTTGCTCATTCTGAAGCGTCTCCTTGATCTGGGCACGAGTCACTTTTCCACTAGCCTCCAGCTGGGCTTTGCCTTTTATTCTGGCATTTTCCTCATCCAGTAGTCGCTGATTTTCCTTCTTCCTCTCAAGGGCTTCCAACCTCCTCTTCTCTTTGTCATCCTATAATGGCAGAAAATTGTTCATAGATGAGTTCCTGATCTCATGTGCTCAAAATACAAACTTTTTACGTTTTTGTCGACTACATGTATAAAAGCAGCATTTTGGTACAGGTACAGCAAATACTGTAACAGCTTAGCTTAGTTTTGCCATTATTTCTATTGTGTATGTTTTTGTCAACAATAACAATGTAACATTAATGACTGTCCAAACATAAGTTAGTGCAGTTCAACACATTGAACTAGACATTGGTTTGAGAGACCACTCACCTTCCTCTGCTCTTTTTTGAGTACATGTTTATCAGTCTCCTGCCACAGAGCATCTTCTTCTTCCTTCTTCTTGCGGGCGTCTGCAACCGCCTTGGCTTCAGCCTTGCGGGCTTTGGCTGTGACCGCCTTGGAGTTCTCACCTTGGAACTTCTTTGGCATCCCAACAGCTGCCTTTTAGCTGAAAAGAATTCAGGAGACCAATCAAGAGTGTGACAGTCAACACATTTTAACGTAACATACACACAACATAATGATGTAAGTTCATTTCATTTAGGACTCTGCCTAAAATTCTGTCAATGTGGTAATGTGGACATGTATATTTAATATTTATCACTCGATGATATGTTTACATAATCGTACTGTGCAGCAGTTCTTTTTTAAAAAAAACATAGCTAGATCTTACGCTAAATAGTAAATTGCTATATAAATATCTACATATAATGTGCAAATTTAAAAAGACAATGCTATATTGACGAGCAAGACGTGGGGTCAGTGAACACACTTGTCAAAAGGCTATAACATAAATAAAATAATGAAACTGCAGTATGCCTGTGTGTATGCCTGAGTGTAGCTAGTTAGCATTTGCTAGCTACGGAAAGACTGAAAAAACCAGCTAGCCACTGTACTAAGCGTTACATACCGTTACTTTACATACATTTAGCTATGATGATAATCATCACATTTTATATTTGTATAAAATAAAAACACATACCAGTACGAGAGGAAAACCAGGTCGTGCACAGACGACTTTTTATTGTTGTTTCGAATTGGCATCTGCCACCTCCTCCTCCCAGAAACCTGCGCGCACATTGATGACATCACGATCGACAGTTGATTTTCCTCACGAGTTTTTTTTAAACCTATTTAATAAATTTGGCAGTCAGTTCTTTTATATATTAGACACACGGATTGTTCAAATATACCACTTTATTTATTGTAAATGTACAGTGTGTAGCCATACAACATAACTGTAAGAAAAATGTTGTCATCCTTGTACAGACACAGACGATTGTAATATTGTTATTCTTAATATTTTATATTAATATAGACTTTACAGAAGTATTATTACGTATATATATATATAGAGGGTACCCTTTGATAAAAGGGTACTTGCTGTTGTGTAAATAGTGTAATTTGAGATTGAATATAAAACCTGCAGGAGCTTATCTGTATGCATTTTTTCTATAATCAGAAGTCATTGTCACTTTCCTCCAGCAGAGGGGGCCTCACCCCTCCCCTGGATGGACGGTTACCCCGAGACAATGAGCCCTCTAAACTGTCATCCTCCAGATCCTTGCTCTCCTCCTCCTCTTCCTCCTCTTCACCTTCATCATCTTCCTCATCATCTTCATCCACATCAATCTCACTGTCTTCAGTCTAAAAGAGCCAACGCACACAAATTTAATAAGGTATTTTTTTTTTAACATGTGTACCGTTACTTTTTTGTGCAACTACAGACAGACACATTGTGGAAGACAGGATTTCTTTTCTAAACACATCTAAAGGGTCTATTATTCTATAATACCAGCACAGAGTACAGAACTAATTTAGTGTCTAGTTGTGTACTATACTGTATCTTTACAGAATTTAAAGGAAAAATCCGCACATGATTCCAGCTTCACCAGTGTTACAGACTACTTAATTTCCCTCTATAACATATGATATGATAGTCAATACCAAACAATGTCAATGTCACATGTACAGCTATTGTTCTACAGGCTTTGCACATACTGTATTTACATACTTACTTCTGCTTCTACTCCACCTTGCTAACCGTACTAGTATTTACACTAAGCAACGTGGTGGTGAAACTTTGGAACGTGTGGAACTTTTCCTTGTCGCTCAGACAATTTTGACAAGGATTTTTCTCCTAAATACACATAGAGAAAGAGGGAGTAAAACTAGATCCTGGTCCTGCACAAACCTTTCCTTTCCGCTGCTTTTTAGCATGAGGGACTGACCTTCTGGAAACTGCTAAAAAGGCCTTACGACAGAAAAAAAGTTACATTTACACACACCAATCAAGCTAGATGGTGTGATAAACTGATGGTGTACATGATTGCTGTGTAAACATGGCAATTTAAGGTCAAATATAGGAGTCAACAGCCACAGGGAGCAAAATCAGAGCAGACTTTCAATCATCAAGTTTTGTGTTCAAAGTAATGATGAGAAGAAGTGAAGGAAGTGAGACTTATGTATTGATGGCTGACATTACTAACCTCGTCACTGTCACCGCCCTGCATGTTCCCAATGAAACGTGCTCCTCTCCCTGAATAAAAAAACAAAAACAGAACAAAGCCATTGTGATGTGAATTTATTTCAGAAAGCCACATTTAAGATAAAAATTCAACAAAGAAGTGGTTACCGGTTGTGTGCATACCTGTCATGATGCCGTTTCGTGTGGGTCGTGGCTTAGAAGGCCGGGATTCTTCTATGTCGCTGTCTGAGCCTTCATCTTCTGGGACATCCATGTCAGAGTCCTCATCTTTCACTGCAGAAAACATGTTTTATAAAACAAATGATTAAGACTATACAAATTGTTTGTGATCATGTGATTTTTTTGCTTTTAGTTTGTGTGTGTCTCACAAGAACTCTTCATCTGATCCCTCTCTTCCTCTCTTATTTTCTGTTGCGTCAACCTCATATTGTTTTCAGCTTCCTGCAGAGAAGACATAACATGTTTCATACAATTTCCAAGCATTCATTCATCATTATTTTATCATCTCTCCATTCCCTCATATTTCTATTGAAGTTTAGCAGAACGGCACCAACTAGTCTCCATCTTTTACCACTTTAAAAACAACATGTGCAGATTAATAGAGTTTAGCAGTCTGAGTCAAAAGTGTTCTATATACCCCACACACCTCAAACCTCTCTTGTTCCAGTCGATGGTATTCATCCAGTTGTGACTCCAGGAAGGTGAGGTTCCTGAACATCTCCACATAGATACCATATTGCTTCTGCAGCTCTTCTTCTATCTTCTCATATTCATCCATGAATGCTGGCCTAAGAGATGAAGAACAAAAATTCACTTACCTGCACCTAAATAACTGCGGGAACTGAGAACTTAAAACAGCTATAAGCTCAAAGAATAATCGTACCTAACACTCTGAAGTGTCTGCATCCTCTTCCGAGTCCTCTCCAGCTCCTGCTTCTTCTTTTCTATCTTGGCATCCAGACTGTTCTTATCAGAAACCACATTGTTCAACATATCTTTGGTCTTTTCCACGCTTTCCTTTGATACAAAAGATGTAAAAGCAGACTCAATATATTGACCAAACAAACACATTGAAAATGAAATGGAAACCTGTCAGGATAAATACAGACCAAAACCTCCTTGATGGCAGCTCTCAAGGCCTTTTCAGTCTCATTGATCTCTAGAGGTCTTGCAATGGCTGCGGTTCTCATTTCCTGTGAGTGTCATGAAAACAAACAAAGACAAGGCAAGTGTTGTAAGCTGTTATCTATCTGATGCTAATGTAGACAGAGGTTTATTAAATAATAGAAAACCCTGAGGAAAAGAGACTTCTCTTTAACATAAATAAATAAAAACTGGGTGAAATAATCATGTCTACCTGTGCCATGAGTCATTTGTGTTTTGTCTCACCCTTAGGTCCACTTCTTTTCCCAGTAAATCATACAGAGATGCTCCTTTAGATGTGACCTCTGATGCAAGCTGTCGAGCTGTTTTCAGATCTGAAATCTAAAGTCAAGACATATGGACACCCGATCAATAAACATGATGTGTTCTATTCTATCTGTATAAAATATAAGGAGAAGAAAAAAGAAGACGAAATCAATTGTAGAAGTCACTGATGGTATTGTTGATGTGAAATTAAAAAGTGCACCTTACCCGTGAGCCAAGGTCAAACTTAAACTTGTTGGTGTCCTCCTCAGCTCTGTCTCCCAGAGCCATCTGCTTGGTTTTCATTGCACTGTACAGTACTGTGGTGATCTTCAGCAGCTCTTTCACTGCATAGCCATCAGCCTGGTAAAGACGCTTAGTGTTTAACTTGATGTGAGCCTTTGTTGCCTAAAACCAGATGAGACGATGGTTAAGCATGATCAATAGCAGACCTTCAGTTTCTAATAAAAAAACACAAGACAAAGCAGAAAGTCACCATGAACTGAGCCACAGCCTTGATGAAGAATATTCTGTCTGACTCTGTGTCTACATCAGTGGGGATATCCATATGAGGCTCATATCTTAAAGTAGAAAGACAAACCAAACAAACCGGACATTTAGATAGTTATAGAATTTCTTATGAAGAAGTTTAAAACTCATACACACCTCTTTACAAGCCATATTAGGATTTCGGCCACAAGAGTGAAGTTGGGTGTTCTGAAGTTCTCCATAGAAATCAAGCGAGGGTAGCCCAATGCCCTCATCATTTCTGTGAAATCTTTTCAATAAGACACAAGTCCAGTTACGGTTTTTTACTTAAGTTTTAATAAAGAGCAGAAAGTCAATCTCACTTACTCTGTAGGTCTCTGAACGACATTTTGAAGCACTTTACAGGGAACCTGTACTGTTTCCTCCTTTGACAACAAACGAGAGAGAGAGAGGGAGAGAGGGGGGTGATGCATTCAAAGCAAACAAGCTATTAGCTCTGATCTAGATTGATCAATTATGATGGGAGAAGCTTGAGAACCATGTGACTGTTCGCATCGCACTTTTGATGGCAGCTGTGTATTGTTACGGTATGTTATGTTCACAGTGCCACGTTTCTCTTTAGGTTCCAGATAGCATGGGGTGTAACATTTAATTATAGACACGTTTAGCAGATTAGCACCATCACGCAGATTGCTGTTAATTGCACCAACGCGTTGTTCTGCGTCGATGCCTCACCTAATGAAATTGCCTTCTTTAGACGTAACGTCACAGTACAGAGAATAGTTTAACAATTAATCAGTTTCATATTGATCTGGACTCACTGCTGGATACCGCAGGATTATGTTTAGCCAGCAATCAAGTGTTGCTGCTTGTGATTTCTTAGCCTAATTAGCTTGACGCTAGCTGTAGGATAACAATAAGCTAACGCCAGTGGTACAATAGCATGTAAAGAGTCATAATAGTTTAATAAACTGCCTGGTTAGTTGGTTAGCATTAACATACAACTGTTTACGAACATGGATTTGATACCTGTTGTTAGCGTTGTCTTATTCTTCTTCTTCTTTTAGTTCATTGGCGGGTAGCATCCTACTCTTAGGTGCATTACCGCCACCTATTCTATACTGGAGTGTGGGCGTGAGTGGAGAGAGCTAAACTAAATACTAAGCCTGTTTCCCTTAGATAACTTAGCAAATATTTCCAAGGTTTCCCTTTTAGAATGGATGGTATCTGTAATTCATTAATGCCTGCTTTCCTTATGTCCCTCTGGAACCTATTTCTTTCTGTTGCGTATTACCATTGATGGTCTCTATGGAAACCAGTTCTTGTTCTACGGAAGCTCAACAAAGTCAAAAAACACTAACAATGCCTAAATCTATTCTGCAAGGTAGCCTCAGTACTGGCTACATGAATGGTCATGGTGTGTAATGTAAGGCCTAGTAGTACAAATATGAGGTAATTGTTTGCTTTAGTTACTAACCAGATGCTTTAAAAATTAAGATTTTTGCACATAAAACACAAGACCTTAAATAATTAATGCATGCTTCTGTTTAAACTTTTTTAATAATAACATGATACTGTGATCTTTTCCAAGATCCACATATTCTACCAGTCTGACAAGGGGAGCTTGTCTTTTCTGTGGTGTGCTGGGGAGAAGGGATTAAAGCAAAGGATGCCAACAGATTGGACAAACTCATTATAAAGGCAGGATCTGTTGTTGGTTTTAAGCTTGCCAACCTGGAGGAGGTGGCGAGGGACAGGATGCTGGATAAATATAAACTGCTGACAATCATGGACAATCCCTCCCACCCTCTCCACAACACTGTGGACAAACTGAGAAGCAGCTTCAGCAACAGACTCCTGCAACTTTGCTGTTTTAAGGAATGGTACAGGAAGTAATTCCTGTCATTTGCCATCAGACTCTATAAGTTATCTGTGACTGTCAGAGCTGTGCTCACAAACCTGGACTAAAGCATCATCTCAGGTGCACTTCAAACTTCTCAGCTGCATTAAATGTGTATTTATGTTCATTTGTCTGCTACTAGGTGTGTGTATATATATATATATATATATATATATATATATATATATATATATATATATATACACGTTTATATTGTATATATTGTTTTTATTGTTCTTTGATAAGCTGCTACTACAACTTAATTTCACCTATAAACCTATAAATCTATCCCTGTTAACTTTTATCATGTAGGACTGCGTAATGTAAGGCTGCAGTGTTGTGGATGTCCACAGGGAGGCGACACCTCTCAGTCCGCGCCTCTGCTCTTTTCTATCCGCGGCTGCACTCCTGACGCAGAGCATGATGGAGCAAACTGGTGAGCCCCCTCACAACAACAACATCCCGGCTGGCAATGAACCTCCAGCCTGCGGCCTCCACAGTAAGCGCCTTAAGGAGCTAGAGAATGCCGCCTTGCAGACCACTTTAATATCACAGATGGAGACCGAATCTGGGGCGGACGCCGGGAGCTGGACGGAGCAGCAGACCGGGGAAGGTGAGCAGTCGAACGGCTTGTCCTTGAACCACCGGCCGGCCCCACCGCAGCTCGACGCGGACACCGAGGCGGACGAAGTGGAGCCGGGGAATAATGTGACCAAGGAGCGGGTTGAGGAGGAAAGGACTTTGACGGACCATTTAAACAAACGTCTGCTTTCCTCGTTTCTGGAAAAGCTTAACGAAAGGGACCTGGCGCTTCCCGGTGTTCAGCGCCTGGACTGTGCTGTGGCCGACGAGGACTCAAACAGGGCCGCAGACGAATGGTGAAGCACCGGGCGGCAACATGGAGGTGGATGAGGCGTTCAGGACCAACGTGCACGGAAGCACCGCAACATTCAACGCAGGCCTGCTGGTAGTCCCACCAATGTATCCTGGAAGACGGAGTGTCTGGAAATGTTATGTTTGTTTTGCTGGATGAATGATTATGGGGGAAAAAACGCAATAAATGACCATCATGTGATATGAAACGCTGTTTGTACTTATTGGTTAGAAGTCTTTGGCGGCCATGATGGATTTCAGCCGTGTGTTCATCTTTAATTTTGAAGTGACATGCATTCATCACCAGGTGTCAGTGTACACCAAAATATACTTTACTACAGCACTTGTGGTGTGATACAATCATTTTTATTTGCACAGCCTTAAAATGAGAAATTATTAAACACATTAAACATTGATTGTAATTAAGAATAATGTGTATGAAACCCAGGAAACAATGTGTGACCAATACATTACAAACAAAAGCTACCACCTACCAAGAGCTGTGCAGTTACTGGGTGGGCTGCTAGAAAAACAAAGTAAGATACAGAGAGGAAGTTTGTCATGTATCTTGATAACAGTACCAGTAGAGTAGTTAAGCCTCCTGATAAGTTATAGCCTCATTATTGACCCTTCAGATAGGATAGTTAATGGTAAAAAACAGATAAACTGCATTGTAAACTGAAATAAATCAAGAATTACACTCTGTTTATATGAATAAATATTTCAGTTGTTACCTTTATTTCAAAAAAGGCAATATATAATAGAAAAAATGTGGATGTTATACTTTTATATATTATATGTGTCTATATATTTTCAGTTTAATTCATCTTTTTATATTAAAATACATGCTATAGTGGTAACATGTGGTAACTTTTTGTGACTATAAACTGCTGTTCATTCCACTCAACATGCGACATTTAAAAAACCCAGACAGTACTGTGTTTACGTCATAAATTTAAAGAAACAAACAAAGAGGGATGTGGTCAATGTCATATTTTTCTTATTGGTCAAGTTTTATTGTAACTTTAGAGTCAAATTTATTTTAAATAAAACATACAAACCATCGTTTAAGAGGAAGTTTTACATTTCAGTAAACTATAAATGTAAAGGCACACAGTGGAGAATGAGGAACAAGAACACACACAAACACACACACACCAGACTGTTAGCACCAGCTGAGGTGCAGGTGTGCATTGTCAGATATGGAACAGAACAGAAGTAATGTCCCAATGAAAGAGCCTTTCAGCCTTTCACAGAGTATTTGATTAAAGTCTATACAGCCTTTGGCACAGTAATAAAGGCCACAATGTAAAGTCACGACTGGGGCAAACATGAAAAGAAACAACAACTAAACCTTGACCCACAAAGGCTGAGATGTAGCTATTGCTGTACTGTGGAGTCGTTGGAACACTTAAACTCCGGGTAGTGATTTTAACTTTCTGTTTTTTTGTATGTTCATCAAAGGGACAACCTGTGGCTTATCTGCTGCCTTGTTGTCTCCCTACAAAAAAAGAGAGACCAAATGAAACACGGAGCAATGACAGGTGGACAGAAATGTATCCCAGCATGCATTACACACAGCACAGTGAGACAATTGTTTCAGCCTTAAAACACACAGAAACTACAGGCTCCACTGTGAAACTAGAACCAAGTGTTTTCAGTGGCTTCAAGGCATCATCAGACTGTTTCACTACTATATTTTGTGGGACAAATTTCTCCCATTTGCTACAGGCTGCCTGAGTCGCACACTGATCTATTCCCATTTTAACAGAAAGACAATTGCTTCTCTTACTGCCTAAAATAACATGAAGTTAGAAATTATACTTTATGGCAATGTGGAAGATTCTAGTCTCACCATCATTGCTTCGTCTGCTCCATTTCTTTATTACTAGGGGTGAGTGACGCTGTAAGTCTTGATAGTGGTAGCATTAGATAGAGCTTTTGGTACCTGAACACACAATTTCAACACTTTTCATTTTGGATAATTGAAAATGGACCACAGTGCTGATGCCTGCCATCCAGGAATGTGGGTTTGAACTGGTCCAACACCTGTCTTGTACACCTGCACTTTACACCTTGTCAGACCAGACTATATCAGAGTCAAGAAGAAGCCCATTTTTCACTATTTTTACAGTGATGACAATAATATCTCTGTTATTTTCTGGAGATTTAAGATCTAAATGTCTTCTATCTCAGGCCACAGACTGACAAAAAATAAAATAACAAATCTTTACTTACTCTGTATTCGGATGGCATCTCAACTTTCTTTTTATTAAGGTCCCACCACAGCAAACCTTCCTTAATGTGACTCCTCTTTGTTGGTCCTGTGTTGAGAAACAACAGAAATGTTCAGATTAAAATGATTTTCTTACATTCTTACATTTTCTGAGATAGATTTTTTTTATCTTTGTACCTGTCACATAGCTCACAATCAGCCCGACCAGGACTACTGAACTGGTTGCCACGGCACCAAAGTAGAGGTAGGACATGGAGTAGAAGTTACGTAGGTGCCTAGTATTGAAAATACAGGGTAAAATAATATGTTTCCACACAGTATGAAGAGGTTTAAAAATTACACAGTACAGTGTGTATCACTGACCCCTCATTACCAGGGTGAAGTGGGGTGGAGATGGAGTCTTGCTCCTGACTGAGACTGCTGTTCAGGGTGGTGTTAATACAGTGGTCTGTGAAGCTGGACAGGACACCCATGGTCTTCTCACTGGGTGGATAAAGAGTCGAACCTACAGCCAGCCACAGAGAGACACAGAAGCCCACAAATATCCCTGAGAAGGCCCCCTGGAAGACAGAACATGAAACACTTTTCTCTCAGTGCTCTAACACATACAGTGGATTAAATGTTGAAGGGCTGCCACCTGATTGGCTTTTGACCTGACACATCCAAAACAACCAGTAAACTTCACTATAGAAACAGTCCCCCTATCTAGTGACCTGCTTTTTACATTGCTGCCAATGTATGTGTCCAGCAGCTTATCATCACAGTGAATATGCAATTTAGTTTTAATTTTTTATTTGTCAAGCATGTAGTGCTTCAATGAACTCTCTGTCAGGGTCAACATAGTAAAAAAATCAGTAAAAAACTGTAAATTTATGAATATTACCGATTACTCACTGGCTTGTTTGTTGCTGGGACAAACATTCCCAAAATAAATACCCCCAGCAAAGGGCCACTGACCACACCCATGACAGTGAAGGATCCCTGGCAAAAGAGAGGAGAGGCACCTTATTATAAAGTACATGTACTCATTAAAAAATGTCACATTTGGCCGATGATCCCATTCCATCGATTCATCCATCCATCCATCCATTTTCTACTGCTTATCCAGGGCCTGGGCACGGAGGCATCCCAGAAACATTTTGGCTTATTCCGACAGAATGTATAGCTTATTTCACATTTTCCTGGTGATGGTGGCGGCATTGTAGATTAATTATATCTATGAGAAAACATTATACCTGAAGGACTCCCCAGTCCAGCAAAGATGACAGAGCAGCCACTGTAATGCAACCAATTCCATACAGGAATGCTTAGAGGAAAAGAAAAAACACTGTGTTAATTCAGTTTGCTGTGTTATAGTCTGTGTATTAATTAGTTCTTGAAAATCGACCTACAGAGTCCTTTGGACAGGAGGATCAGTTTCTTCTGTGACATGTGGCGCAGGTGGGGATGCAGCAGATCCTCCATTGTGACTGCAGCCATGGCATTGATGCTTGTGGAGGCTGTGCTGTTAAACAGACCAGTAATCATTTTATTTTCAGTTTAGTTAATTTTAGGACCATTAAAGTCACTGTCCAAGTGTCTCTTATCATCTAAATAATCAAGGCAAAATCTGGAGAAGATCTAAATACCTCAGAGTTCCACTGTATGCACAGGCGAGGAAGAGGCCTGGGAAGCCTGGGTGACTTTTGAATATGTCCAACACAAAGTATGCCATGTACTTCATCAGACGAGTGAAGAGGTGAAAGTAGAAGTAATCAGTGTGATGAAACTAGTATGAGTTTGACATTGGCCACATCAAATCAAACAGCTAAACATTTGAACACAAACATACTATATGGCAAAGAAATGCCACACTCTAATGATGAGGAGGGGTGGAGCAGTGTCAGTATGCAGGAGCCGGGGTCACAGTCTATGGTATGGCAACACAAAGACACCCAACCACTTACACTTAAACCTAATTTAGGATTCCCAATTGATCTAGCATGTATGTCTTTGTAATGTGGGAACAAGCCAGAGTACCTGGAGAACAGGTGCAAGGACCATGGTTTGAGCATGGATCACTTAAATGTGACCTCAGATTGAATTCATCTTCAAACCCTGTTAAACATTGCGGAGTGCCACTCATTGATCAGTATAAAAATGTGTCCTGTTGTGGTGTAATATAGGTACCAGATCAGGAGCGGAAATCTTCCCAGACTTCAGTGGATCACAGCTGATGTAATAAGCAAACATGACAATGCCACAGGTCGCCGCACTGCTCACAATGACGCACAGACCCACTTGGTTCACAAGCAGAGCCCTGCAAACCAAAGCACACTCGTTATTGTGACTAAGGTTTTTTAGTAACTCGTGGTGGAACTCGATAAATTATTAATACTTAAAATCAACAATGACTTAAAAATTACTTAAATATTGATTATTATTGTAACATTTTGGTTGGTAAATGTCGCTAGGAGACAAACACAATCATGAAGTAAAATGACAAAACTTAGCCTGATCAATTATAGCACAACACAAATGTTTTTTGTTTTTTTAACTCTAAGTCAGCAAGGAGAAAATGGCTGACGTTTCATGAAGCTGTTTAGATGTGGGGAAAAAGGGATGTTCAAGGGATGTGCATCCAGGACCTTTATTTCAGAATCAGAATCAGAATTACTGCAATGCAATTTAAATAACAGGCAGGTTTTGACTCACCACTGGGCGTCTCTTTCTGTGCGGCAGGAGACGTAGCGTTGGACTTGAGCCTGGTTTACCCCGTACATGGACAGCCAAACCATCGAACCCCCCACAGTGAGGCTCCAGAAGGTGTAACGGTGCCGTGGGTCGACACTGAAGCTATAGAAAAACAACCAGCTTAAATACATGACATCTAAACAATCTCCATGGCAACTAAGAAATCATCCCTTTAGAATTTTAGACACATTTAGACTACTTATCCTAAACATTTTTTTTACTCATGAAAATTAATGCGCGATCCATTGAAGGCGATCTCCAGAACCTGTGCAGGCCCACCAACCAGAACTGTGCCATGGATGTAAATGGCCACGAAGCCTGACAACATGACAAATATCTGAAATACATCAGTCCAGATCACAGCTTTCATCCCGCCCTACAGAGAGAGCATAGACAGAGTGGGAGTGAGAGATCGCCTTCCATCATATATGATGCAATTTTGACAGTTGTATTCTTTCTTTATCATCTTGATTAACTGTGAGTCATTGTTTGCCACCATGTACCTAACAGTGTTTTCAGAAGTTATCACTCATCACGAAAGGAAAGAACTTTCCCGTATGTTGAGGAGCCGCAGGAGAGATGGAAGAAGAGATAGAAGACATGGTAAAAATGTACACATACCAGTGTGGTGTACAGGGTGCAGATAATCCCAGTGGAGAACAGAGACACCCACATACTGAGTCCAGTTGCTGCAAAAACACAAGTTTTTATCTTAACACCTTTGCACACATTAACAATGATAGAACAACATTTATCACACGTTGCTATCACTGCAGATTCTCCTTAAAGACTAGTGAGTATAATGAACTCAGCATTTCAATGTAGCAGTACTGGTATCCGCTAATTAACCCATTGAAAACAGGTTGAACACTGAGATCTGTACAGCATGGATGGTAGTATATATGCACCACGCCACCATATGGCTTCCATCTTTCTGGGTCCATGTTGGAAGCCAAGAAGTACACAAAAACACACCGAAATCCTCATTGTATTCCCTAAAGGTTACAACAACTAATCAATGAATGGACATTTTGTACATTTGGTATCAAAACAGAAATATTTTCTGGACATTTTCCAAAATGTCAGTCAATACAATAATAATCAATCAATATTGTAAATAATAATTATAATTATCAGCTGCAGATCCGGTAAACTGCAGCGTTGAGATTTTTCACCTTTAGAAATTAAAACAGACAAGCAGGACATTAAGGTTAGCATGGTGTCCATTTACCTTGGTGCAAAAGTAAATAGCTGTCAGTGTGTTTCCTTGTATCGCACTTTCATATCACTATTTCAATAACAGTCTTGTATTTGCTCCACACATCCTGTTGATTGCGATACGTTTTTCTTATCTTACACTGACAAAAATCTAACTAGTTTTAAAATAAACAACTGTTACAAGTTTAATCTGACTTATTCCATGCTTTAGTTGGAATTTTATATGGAGATAAGTCAGTAAATATGCAGACTAGGAGTCATCAGTTCTGCTCTCCTACCTTGGTTGAGTATCAAAGCAGGGGCATAGATGACAATCCCTGTGTAAAGCAGCTGAGAAAAAGCACAAGATCAGCAGTGACAAACACATGGGTGGAGGACATTTCAGTGGAGAAAACTTGAATCCAAGCCTTAGCTTGATATATCTGTATGCAATATGTCCTGTTTAAGTACACAGAATACTAGCGAGCATGACAGTGTGTGTGTCTGTCTTACTGTGGCAAGAAGAAACTGGACACTTCCCAACAGCTGCATCCCTCTGCCAAATCTCATCTTTAGGTACTGTGACAGGCAAACAGACAGAGTTATTACATCACAGAATATCACTGCACAAACCTTTCATCCCATCTGACCTCCTACATTAACATGTTTTAGCAGTTTCTTTTTTATCATGACCTGATTGGTGCTGGTGATGCCTAGTCGAAAGAAAACTGGTACAAACAGATAGGCTGTCAGCAGGGAGTTTAAACTTTGTCCAAGGCACATGTAAAGGAATTTAAAGCCGTAGCGATAGCCTTCAGCAGGAACACCCAGAACCTGGACCGCTGACATAAAACTGGCACAGAGCGACAGCCCAACAGGCACAGCTGGCAGGCTCCGACTCCCAGTGAAGAAGTCATCAGTCGTGGCGTCCTGTGACCTCTTTTTATACGCCTGGAAAAGTCCGATTCCCATGGAGATCAGCAACATGGCAGCAAAGACCACATAGTCAGCTGGGACGAAGCTGGATATGGGTTCACTGGCAGACTGATCCTCCATTGTTTTTACTTTAATGTCCTGTGCCTTGTAGGTTTGTTTGGTGGATCTGTGGGGGGGGGGGGGGGGGGGGGGGTAAATACTTTTATTACTGGCACACTGGTGATATGTGACAATTTTACTGCAACTAAAAGGCATTGTGTGATGTTATGTTTTTTATTAGAATATATATGTCTTTTTTCTAATTAAGCATGTTAAATATTTAATTTTCAATTTTCTTCACTGCCTTTGTGTTTTATCACATTTTACTGCCACCAACTGTCTAACAGTAGAACAGCAAGAAGGAGGCAGGAGGACTCGGCTACACTGATGTACCAGCATAAAGCTAATTTATACATTAATAAAAACATGACAAAATGTAACTGGACAGACGATTGATATTGATATATGATTACATATAAGATTGCATTATAAACCCATGTTTTTAAATTTGTTTAAATCTACAAAATTACAATAACATCTGATGTAAAAACATGTTTAAATATTTATATAATATGCATTATCTGTCTGAATATTTGCATATAATTAATTATATAATATAATGCATATAATATAATTTAGAATTTGGTTCAAAGACTCACTGCAACAGCTCCGCTTGTGGCCTCTGGTCAGCAAGAAAAGAATGTGCTGAAAGCCTCCTTCGCTCCTCAGCAGCTGCTTCACCTCCACACACCCTCTCTGCTGTGTGCGCATGCACACATGCAAGTGGACATCCTTGAGCACATCGTTAACTGTCCCCTGCAGGTAAAGCGCTCAGGTGTGCAGAGCTGTGGTTGGGTCAGGCAGGTTACGCAGTCAGAAGTGCGCAACCATCAGGAAAAGGTTGATGGTTAAGCAGTTTATGTGGAGGCGAGTGGGAACCTGCTGGAGTGTGTGGGTATGGGTGTGCTTATGAACGGTGCCAGAATGGGAAGTGTGAGAAACAAAGTTTGTATCCTGAAAACATGAGCATGTCAGTAGTCCTTATTGTTTTCTTACCTCAGTCACTGTAACCAATTAAACCACTGTCATTTCTTTCACACTTGTTTTTGTGCTCCATGTTCCTTAATGCTGTGTAATTTTATCTCCTGATGCTTATCACTTCAGGTTTAGACACCAAAAATACATGGTAAGGTTTAGAAATATTTCATCACATTACCAGGGCGATGAGCACAACAGGAGACGCACATGATGTCACAGATACAATCTCTGATATTTACCAGTATTTTATCTTAGATTAGCTCTTAAACCCAGGTCTACAGTGACTGTCTGAAATTAATCCATGGCCTCTGCTTAGCAAAGCTATAATTCATGTTATTATACTGATACTTTAGAGTTTTTTTCACGTCACTTTCATAATGTCAGGGAGAGCTTGGCAGATAGGACTCAAAAGCAGGACCAGGATTCAGTTGCAAAATAATCAAAGTTTAATACAAAAAGGGTCAGTACATGTGTTATCAGTCCAAGTCATAAGTTAAAAAGGTCAGGCTGGATCAGGAGCAGAGTCGGTAGCAGGGTTCAAAACCAGTAAGGCACCCCACACAGCACAAAGGGGCTAGACAAAAAGAATGGTCAAATAACAAACACGGTCAAAAGTGGAAAGTAGCTCAGAAATACAAGGCTGGAATCACTCAGATAAACTCACAAAATGATCTGGCAATGAACGAGAGAAAGCACACACCTTAAATACATGAGAGGGAGGGACAGGTGGAGCACATTAGGGCTGAGCCAGTAATTAGCAGGGGGAGGGGATATAAGAGGAAGGGGAAGACAAGACAGCGACAACAAGAGAGAGCAACAGACCTCAAAATAAAACAGGAAACGGACATATTAACACAATAAAACACTGAACTACTCAGGAGCCCTGACACATAAAGCCTTCGATGTCATATGTCCCTGTTTACAAACGATTACCGTAATGCTTGTCTACAAGTCCCCCCATGATTGTGATCTGATAAACATTTGTCAGGATCCTGACTAAACATAGCATCCATCCTAAGAGCTCTTCATCATAAACATTGACAGTAGCTTGACTCTGTTTAAAGTAATGAAATTCACCTAGCAGCACCTAAAAGCCTCACTAATAAAGTAAATCGCATTTGTTTAATCTGCCTGCAAACAGCAGTGCCAACAGGCTAAGACAATCCTCCTTTGTATAAGGGGTCATGTCCCAGACTATTTCACTCCATCATATAATCCATTATATAATAATTGTTTCTAAACTTTAAAAACAAAATGAAAGAGTAAAAATAATGTAATTAATATTAAATCAGATTATACATTTTTTTTACTTTAAGGTGGTAAAAGATTACATGACTTAAATGTATAGATACACAAAGGTTGTCTCATATATAAAAACTGAAAAGTCAGATCAGTTCATCTAAGTTCAGAACAATATAGTATGTTATATATAGAAAAATATAGTATATACAATCAGAAGGATGTGACCTCTGGAGAGATAAGGCTGACAAAGCCTGACTAAACAAACTCTTTTGATTAAAGCAGAAATAGTTAAATTAATCATCCTGAGGGCTCACAGATTTGAAAATGTAGCATAATTTTCTACAAAAAGTCTTCCGATGTACCATCTGACCTGCAGGATACATTAGATGCTTGAAATGGATCCAGTCAAGTAATCGGTGTCAGTCTAGATGCATTTGCTCAATCAATCTGGGCTACAAAATACATGTACACAAAAATAAAAACAAGACTCTTGTATGAAGCAGATTAAAAAAAATATAAGAATAAAGAAATGATCCTAAACAAAATGTTTGCTGTTCACATATGGAGGTTTTACCGCAGCTACAACAGGAAACTGCTGAAGCCCATGTAGCTGCACAGAGAAACCGCAGCTGTCAGCTTACTTTTCCTGTAACATCAGATCAACTTTCACAACAGAACAATATACGTAAAACACGAACATCATTTACAACCGCACTGCAATGACTCATTCAAATGTATATTAACTAACTAAAATATCCCTTTATGATAGCACTACTTGGCCAAAGGTTCTGACCTTTGCTGTGTCACAGACTGTTAATGATGCTTCTAATTACTGTACATGAAGGGTTTTGAGGAGGCTTGTGAGCTAAAGTGAGAGAGGAAGTCATACAGCCCTCATGACACACAAGTTTTGGTTTAACTCTTCAAATGATTGTGACGATGGAGTGGATTCAGCACAGCAGGTCAAGGGGAAATCTACCACTTGTAACCGTGGATGAGACTTGGATCCAGAACTTGCAACCTAAAATGAAACAATCCTCAAAAATAGGATGTAAAGACAGTTCTGCTGGAACACTGACAGCTTTGGAAGAAAATGAGTAAGATTCAATTAAGAAGCTGACAAGAGGAATGCTCTTCCACCAGGACAGAACTCCACCTGCGGCTGATTTCACCACAACATGACATTAAATAAAAATAGGTGACCATCCATAGCTAACACAGATATCATGATGTGGGTCACAGAAAGAACCTGTTGGTACAAGAGAAACAGATATAATAGATTATTAAAACAGTTAAATGTAATTAAATAAAGTCAAATTTAACATGTCATATAAATAAAGAGTGTATCAATAAAATAAAGTCTTGACAGTTATAAGAGAGGAGTGGAATAATTTGCTACAACATCATTTTACTTCATGTAACTCTGTAGAGTGAAAACTCGTATCTTAATCAGGAAATCCTATTTTACTTCCTGTCACACACACTCACAGTGGCAACACAGCAGTCAAAAAAGAAAGAACGGCGTTACAGGAACACATGAATAAAATGGCACAAATGTGAAATTAACAAGCCAACGGGCATCTTTAGTAACAACGGATATTCATCTTTAGTGCCGAATCTGTGAGTATATAGCCGTTTTTCTATAATGACTGTTAAGAAATGGCACATTTCACATCGTCAAGACAACAGAGTCTAACCGGCTATGTCTACAAACTTTGTTTGTTCTAATAGATTAGAGATCCATCTTTATCACAACTTTGTGTATGCTATTCCATTTTTTACTGTCCAATGTATACTGCTATCTATGTTAAGCAAGAAAATGAATTATATAACATTATATATTATTACATAGTGTTGTGTTTTTGACCTGCAATAACACACTCTTCCTCAGAGTTTCAACAGAGCATGACAGGCAGCAGAGGGGAAATCCAACATGTTAGATTTGACAGTTCAAATAGTATGTTTAACATAGAAGTACATGCAGTTTGTCTGAGATAATTAGACATCGTGTTTACACAGAACACAGACGGATATGGAGCTATCTATTGTAGACTATACCCAGATCTTTCTGGCAAAAAAACATAAAAAACAAACACATTGTTATGTGAGGTGTAGGTTTTTAACAGGACCCAGGCGCAGACAAAAATAAAGTTCAACAAAAGGGAGCTTTATTTAAAGCTAAAATACAACAATGGCCAGAGGAGCGAGAGAACAAAAGGAGGGCTACTGAACAACAGTGCCAGTCAAAATGGAAAAGACAAAAAATACAAAAAAATACAAAAGAAAGAAAGAAAGAAAACAAAACCAAACCTGAGGATGATGGGAGGATGAAGAACACAGAGGAAAAAGGAGGACAACGAGAAGGCAGGAAATCACAAGGAGAGACGAGCAGGGATTCACACAAGGTTCACAAGGGGTTCACATGGGATGAGCTGACAAAGACAAAGGGAAAGCACAGGGCTTAAATAGAGGAGAGACAGCAAAGGTGAACACAATTAGGGAGGAGCTGGTAATTAGGAGGAGGGAACAGGGAGGAAGTAAAAACTGGCAGGAGACATACAGGGAAGACAGGACTACAGAATAGGACAAGAGGGAGGAAAGAGGGATCAGAGGAGGAGGAGGAGGAGGAAGACTAATAACAGAAAATCATAACAACAAATGAGGGAACAGAATAAACATGATGATCCACAACACACATTTTCTATTCTATATCTATTTCTTTTATTTTTACATTTCGTTGACATTTCTTTCAACTTAATATTTCACTCTAGTATATTTAATGAATATGAAAATGACATTATAATAGATCGGCCAACTCTATTTTACCCTCAGACACACCCATGGATCTCCATGAGGAAGAGTCGACCCCTCTGGTGGTCAGAGAACGGGGAGGAAGCCAGCGGTCCAGTTCAAGCAATGCTCCCAATTTACAAGTACACCTCTACTTCTTCCCTGGCACAAAGGACACCACAACGATGCACATTTCACCCGGGCAAATATCTGCTGAGAATGTCTGCATCCAAGCCGGGAAAAAATGTGGTATGATTTTAATGACAAATTATCATAAGCCAATGTGTTAATATGTATGTACAGCTCTTTCATTTTCTCTCTTTTTTAGGAATCTTGCCAGTATATATAAGCCTTTTTGGTTTGGCTTCTGCTGATCTTTCCTTTTGGTATCCTCCATCACATATGTTCGATGCAGATGAAAACTTGCAAGTTCACTTTAGGGTCAGGTAGATGAAAATTCATTTATTTAGACACTGGTAAACAACGAAGGAAAGTGGACGTTATAAGTAAAAGTTGTGCCTTCTTGAAGGTTTTTCTTTGGAAACTGGTTTGGACAAGGACCCAGAACGTCGTACCGCTACAGTCTGACAAGAGACAGAATCAGTCCAGTGCTTGACTACAGTGTCATTGATTATCTCTTTGCTCAGGTAAAGTGCAAAGTGACCTGAAAAATTGACTCACTCACTGACATTAATGTCAATAAACTTCAACTACTACACACATTAAGAAAACTTATTGATTTTTGTTACTGCTTAGCTGCGAAGTGACTTCATTGCCAGTGAGGCAGGGGTAGCTCCACCTTTGAGTACCCAAGAGGAGTGCCTTGGACTTGCAATGCTGGACTTGTGGATAATGGCTAAAGAGCGCCATCAGAGTGTTAGAGAACTCTGCAAGACTGTCAGGTAAGATTTCATTTTTGGATCTTGCACACCAGTATATTTGTCCCAAATGACATTTTTGTGCAGGTAGCAAATTTGTGGATCAGGCTGTGTTTATGTTGTCCTCAAAGCAAATCCAGCAATTTTGGATGACTTAAATAACCAGTGTTAGTGATATTTTTCCTCTTGTCTACCAGTCTCTACACGTCACTAAGTTGTGCTGAAAATGGCCAAGAAGCTTGTTGCAAATAGAAAAAAACTAGAGTAAACCTGGCACGTACACGGAGCCAAAAAGCAAACAAACACTATAGTAAAATTACATCTGAAATGATTTGTTAAATTCAGGGCTTTCTGCCATCCTTTACAACAAATTTTCTTCTTCTTTGTCTTCAGCTACAAATCCTGCCTCCCGAAGTCACACCGCCACGACATCCAGAAACGAAACCGCCTAGATCGATACCGAATCCGAAACTCACTGAAGCGTTTCTTAAAGAAGGTCGGCAACTGCTCAATAGATGAGTGCAGCTTGAAACTCAAGTATCTGATTGAGCTGGCTGGCATTGAGCCTTCTCTGGGAACTGAGACCTTCAGAGTTGATCAGTTATCCTCCAACTCCAAATCAACTTTCTCTCTTATAAGGGTCTCTGGGGAAATTGGAATTCAGACCAGTGGAAGTTGTCACCAAGATGATGCCCTGGTAAGAACAAATTTAAATTCTCTATAGCCAGAGTAACCTCAGCTTGGCTGATGATGCAAGTGTTGCTGAATAATCCTCCTGACACAATCATTTTCATTTTTAGGAGTGGCAGACTTTCTGTGACTTCCAAGAAATCATTGACATTAGTATACAGAGGATGTGTCATGAGAACGTTCCACAAGACAGCAGGATGGTGACGATAACACGCATGGATGACAGATGTCTGGTAAAACAGAATTATTCTGATCCTGTTTTTCCCCCTAAAAACTGTGTGCTGCTTTGGGTTTAACATACGTGTCAATTCCTACATTTCAGGAAGCCAAGTTCCAGATTCTCAAAGAAGCACTTTCCTTTGTGTCACTTATCGACGGTTACTTCAGACTGACCACAGACTCCACCCACTTCTTTTGCCAAGGCATTGCCCCACCGAGTATCCTGGATGGAATCAAAAACCACTCCCACGGCCCCATCACGTAAGTCAGTTTAATGAGTACTAAATATGATGCCATCATTCACATCCACCTGTTTTAAATAATTCTTTCTGTGTTAATCCTATTAATCAGATCAGAAATTGCAGTCCATAAGTTGAAAAAGTCAGGATGTAAAGGTGGTACCTTCCTCCTGCGACAGAGTCCCAAAAACTATGACAACTTCTTTCTCACAGTCTGTGTTCAGGTAAGAACGATGGAATATTATAGCATCTAATGTAGTCATAATCAACTTTTATTGAAGATATTAAAATTATGCTGCCGATTAGCCCACAAACCTTTATTCAGTTTGATTATCCTTCTGTAAGTTTATTTCTATGCAGATGATACCCTTGTTTCCAATTAAAAAAAAAAGGCCATTAGGGCTGCATGACATGAGATTGTCAAGGCTGCCAGTTTTTAGGAATGTTTGGAGTATCACACTTTCATTTATCATCTTCTCCAACATGATGTTGTTTTTAGTGGCCACACACTATGCCTGTGACTATGGTAGATTGTTGCTGCATTTTCTTTTTTTCTATAGTGGGTGGTAACAAAAGTTGCAAGTTGCATTATTGCCACCTATTGCCACCACACATTATATGTGTATTCGCATGCATTCTGCATATCATGACAAACCCACTTCTCCAAGTTGATAGGCTAGAGAGCAGCCAGAGAGCATGTCAATAGGTGCTTGTTTATTTTATAAATGATACTGAAAATTGTAACCTTATTCCTGCAGACCCTACTTGGACGTGACTATAAAGACTGTCTTATTATCAGGGATGAACATTTCAGTCTTCCTGGTGTCCCAAAGTCATTTTCCACCTTAAAAGAGCTCACTGGCTATTATCAACAAAATAAGCTACTGCTGGCTGAGGTACCTGTGAAGTTGGGTCACTGTTGTCCACCCCGGCCCAAAGGTATTTTTTTAAAGACCAAATATGCAACACCGTATATACTCAATCTTTAAGAATTTGTATGAGTCGCCTAACTCATATTCTCATAGGTAGAATATTCTGAACGTAAATGCTGGTTGTTAATCTTTATACAAGCAAAAGCGGTAGAACCGCATCACATGTCAAGAAAATACCTTAGCTGTATCAAGGGGTTGTGCTAGAAGTAAACAAGTGCCATTTATTCTGTGTAGAGGCACAAATAGGAACTGTTATAGAGCAACCAAGCAGACGACAACGTAACAGGGCAATCCAGCACAAACAAAGGGAAACACAGGACTTAAATAGACAAGGGAACAAGACACAGGTGAAACACATTAGGGTGGGGCAAACAATCACAAAAGGCGGGAACACATGGGAAGTAAAACACATGGACAAACACAAGGGAGACAGGACTTTCAAAGTAAAACAGGAAACAAGACAAAACCAAAGCAATATCACACAGACAGCCAGAAATACGAAAATAATCAAGAAACAAGAAACAAATAAGAACCTAAAATACCAAATCATGACATGTGCCTTTATTAAAGAACATCGTTTCACATTTGTTTTATGCTGTTCCCGAAGAGCTCACAAATTTGATCATCGTACGCAACAGCAGCACCATGGAAGCTCAAGGATCCCCCACTCCTGAAAGAAACAAGTTCAGTCACATCCAGTTCCACATGATCAAATATGAAAACCTCAAGTGGGTAAGTGTGAAGGATTTTTTTACTGCTTCCCTTTGTATTTCCTCTATGAAGTTAGAAGTTTACATTTGATGAAGGAAATCTAATTGTTATTTTCACCTTTTAAGGAGGAAAGCCTTGGACAGGGCTCCTTTACTCGAATATTCAAAGGCTACAAGACTGACATTCATGATGGAGAAAAACATGTGACAGAAGTCCTCCTGAAAGAGCTTGATTCTAATCACAAGAACTGCTGGGAGGTCAGTTTCTGTGGAAGGAAGCATTTTATGATTATTTAGACAGTTTTAAAATTTAAAAATGTGTTGTTTTTGCATATTTTTTAAGTCATTCTTTGAAGCTGCCAGCGTGATGAGTCAGATTTCACACAAACACCTCCTCCATGTGTATGGTGTCAGTGTCCACGGAATAAAAAGTAAGTAAAAAATAATGAAAGCATTAAATCTTTCTCTTCATATTGACCAAAACAAAAATCCCTGTGCGGCTCAGTCCCCTTTCTGTGGGTGATCATGTCAGACTGTGCTGTTGAATTTGAAGTACAGCTGTAGAAACAAACCTCACTGTTTGCTTACAGACATCATGGTGCAGGAGTTCGTCAAGTACGGGGCCCTCGACCTTTACTTGAAAAGAGGGAGATCTGTGTCAGTGAGCTGGAAACTTGATGTAGCCAAACAGCTGGCGTCTGCACTCAACTTTCTGGTGGGGAAATGATGACAACACTGATTACTTTCTTTAATGAACTGTGGGTGCCTGATTTACAACCGATTAATGTCAAAATATGTTTGCACTTTTATCCCCCCTAATAACGCATCCTCAAAATTGTCACATGGGTAAAACTCTTTGCAGTTGTTTAAAAAGACAAAAATATTCTACCTGTGTGTCTTACAGGAAGAGAAAAACATCATTCATGGAAACATCTGTGCCAAAAATGTGCTCCTGGCAAGAGAAGGTGACCAATCACAAGGCAGTTCGCCTTTCATCAAGCTGAGTGACCCGGGCATCAATGTGACCATGCTTGGAGAGGACGGTAAAGCCAAAACTGTTTTCTAACATGCTTGCAACTTTAGAAAATTTCAGAATTTAAAACCTCTTTCAAAAAAACAAAAAACAAACTGCTGGATAAGCACTTTTAACTGCAGTAAATCAAGTGTCTGTTTCTGCAGTCATCCTCGACAGGATCCCCTGGGTGGCCCCTGAGGTGCTAGAGGCCCCAGACAAACTGGCCCTGGAGTGCGATAAGTGGAGCTTTGGCGCCACTGTGTGGGAGATCTTCAACAATGGAAACTGTCCGCTGCGAGGCTTCAACTTAGAGCAGGTAGTGTCCTACCTGATGTGTCGACAGACCTCAAGGGTTATGTGAGCCTTAAATTAACACTGTTTGGGTCAAAGTTACACTTGGACCCCTTGAAGTCAGAGAAAGAAAGACATTAAAGTCTACACAAATCTTCAAATGTGAGCCATATAAAGAAAGAAAAGTGAACAATGTAGGTTGTAATGCAAATATAAGGCACCATGAAATTGGATTTATTGTTTTTATTAGGTGCATTACGCTCCTCTAGAGGTCACTGTCAACTTGGGGGTTCAGATTATTCATTATTGGTATTGTCTGCAAATCTGCATATCCCTTTAAATCCAACACAATGTTTAATTGAAGCCTGTACACTCAGTGTTGCTGATGTGTTGTCTTGTAGAAGCGACACTTTTATGAGTCTTTCCAGCAGCTCCCTCCCTCTCAGTGGATGGAGCTGGCCGAGCTGATCAGTCAGTGTATGGACTACCAGGCCGCCTTCAGACCTTCCTGTCGTGGTATCATCCGTCAGCTCAACAGCCTCATCACTTCAGGTAAAAATACAGTGCATGATATACTGTGCTGTGAATGTGTATATCAAGAATAATTAACATGTCTTCTGGTAATGATGGTGGTTTTCTTGTTTGGTGTCAGACTATGAGATACTTCATGCTGCTGAGCCAGTCACACAGAGCCCAGTGAGCAGAGGCCTCGGTCCCACTCAGCAGGAACAGACTCTGTTTGAAGAGAGACACTTGCGTTACATCTCCCCACTGGGAAAAGTAAGTGTGAAGCTGTAGGACATACATTCAATGTCCAACAGGGAAACACAGGGAGTTAGCATTGCTTGAAAAAAAAAGGATGTGGGCTTCTGCCTAAGTAAATGATGATGATGAGGCATACAGCAAAAGTTTTTCCCAGGTTTATTGTTCATTTTTTTGGATGTCATCTTCCAGGGAAACTTTGGCAGCGTTGAGCTGTGTCGTTACGACCCACTGGGTGATAACACTGGTGAGCTGGTAGCTGTGAAGAAGCTGCAGCCCAACAAGCAGTCAACACTGGAGGACTTCCAAAAGGAAGTCAGCACGCTCAGCGTTTTATACTGCGACTACATCGTTAAATACAGAGGAGTGTGCTACAGCATGGGTAAAAAAATAAAATATTAAAAAAAGACATCAAAAGCTCATGTATATGGGGCTATTGGACTATAATGTTTATGAGCACAAATGTTTACTTGTTCACAGGTCGCCTCAGTATGAGTTTAGTGATGGAGTACCTGCCCTATGGCAGCCTTATTGGCTACATGGAGAGTTACCGGCACAACATCAATACCAGGCGGATGTTGCTCTTTGCATCACAGATCTGTAAGGTACAGCTGGCATGAAAAAGATAAGACTTTACTGACAACTGATGGTCTGATGGTCTCTTTAAATATCACCATTTTATACTGTCACTGATGAAATGACATCATATTTGATGCATCCACTGGGGACACACTGAGTTTTAGCAGCAATATGTACTGATACCGATGTCATGCTGATTATATTGTGCATGTATAAAAGTTTAAGAAATCCAGCAGGATAACAGACTTAAATGTGCATTTTTAAACCCCTGCATATGGTTTCTGCATCACAACAACTTTACTGAAGCGTCTTTTCATTGTCTCAGGGGATGGAGTATTTACAGAGCCTGCGTTTTGTCCACCGTGACCTCGCAGCCAGGAACATCCTCGTGGCCAGCGAGGCACTGGTGAAAATCGCTGACTTTGGGCTGACCAAAGTTATTCCTTCTGACAAGGAGTACTACCGTGTCACGCACCCTGGAGAGAGCCCCATCTTCTGGTCAGCTGTCTCCCCTGCCTCTTTTGTCTAAAAGCACCAATGTCCGGCTGTATTTTTGAAGTCAATTTTAAAATATGCTGAAAAATGTTTTCCCTCATTAAAACTGGGTCCTGGAGGTCTGAAAGTCTTCTTCTGCTCCTTCAATGCAGGTATGCTCCAGAATCCATCAGTGAGTCCAAATTCTCCCACAAATCAGATGTCTGGAGTTTTGGAGTTGTTCTTCATGAGCTCTTCTCCTACTGTGATATGAACTGCAATCCAAAAAGAGTACGAAGAGTCTACTGACATTAGTTGTATGTATGGACAATATTACATTTTGACTCACTAATCAGGAGTGTTTTTTTTGTAGCTCTGGATGCAAAAGATTGGACCCAATGTGCAAGGCACATCCATTTCAATGCATCTGGCAAATATTCTAAAGAATAACTGGAGGCTGCCGGCTCCTCCAAGCTGCCCGGCTAAGGTACGTTCACCTTATGTTGTCTCGTTTTTGGGTGTTCTTTCACCCTACAAATACTCCATCATGGATCCAGAATGTCTCTTACATTACGTGACGCTGTCCCTCTTTACTGTGACTGTAACACCAGGTGTACAGCGTGATGAAGCAGTGCTGGGCATACGACTTCGACGAGCGGCCGTGCTTCACCGGCCTGATCGACCAGATTGAAACTATCATTCAGGATGAAAGAGAGAATCCTAAAGGCTGATGGGGACCCTCGCTTCACCTCACAACTGAACTCAGTCTTCCTAAGACTTCGTCTGTCTTTAAAATATTCACAAGAGTTGAAACAACTCTAAATGCTCAAAAATATGGCACAAAATATGCACATATTGAACAATTGTATAAGTTTTATATTGTCTGTAGTGAATAACACAAATGATGACGAAAACATGTTGAGATGTGGAAAACAAGTGTTTTAAAAAATATGTTTAATAATGTTTTGTGATGAAGTTTTGCTGTATTTTGTTTTTACATGTTCTGGAAGTAACTATTATTATTGACATACTAATGTTTAAAAAAAATACTTGAAGCAGACCTGAATAAATAACTAATAATAATAATAACTCATGTTCCTAAAAAAATATATCAGGATTTAAAAAAAAATACATCCAAATCTAACCATAACTTGAAATACATACATTGAAATACAAAATTTTGCAAATGTAACATAAAAGCCTTAACAGTATGCGTTATCTATAGAGACATTTTTATTTGTGCTGTAAAGTCAACCATTTTGTTTTTATTAGTTTGCTTTTAGGGTGGCTTTTGCTCCATGTTCCTGTCCTCAAGCCACATGTAAGTCAATTTTAGATCTACTTAGCTACATTTATTTAACATTTTTAATTAATGGTTACTTAATAAAAAAATAGAATGCTACACAATCATTATTCTGTCAAATAATCTCATTTGAATGTTATTAACATAATTAACATTAATTGAATGTTTTTTTAACCAATCAGAGGAATTTTTGTTTAATATTTGATATTTTTTTCATTCGACATTTCAGGTTAGGATCATGTATTTTATGCCACATAAAATACACTTGAACTGGCATTAATCTGTGTACCAATAAAATGTCTTTGTAATGACAGGGGTCATATTGATCCATCTTTTTGGATGGGATGTGCAGACCAGCGGTCCTAAAGCCCATATGGGAGGAAGGGCCAAGTCCTGCTTTGGCCAGACACATCCCCATGTACACATCATCAATGGGATGGATGTCAATGGATTCGGACATGTTGTATATGACCCTAGCTGTGTAGCCAGACAGGAGGTAGCCTCCGCCACCGCAGTAAGACGGGTATGTCTCTGACTCCTGAACCTGGATGGGGACAAAGTACTTGCTACCTGCCAAACGAATTGGCCCTTTGCCTGTAATCAAATGACCAGTAAAGAGTTGCTTACTTCCATCGTTGTCCTTGAGGCCCTGGAGATACTCAACCATGTTGTCTGTGTGGGCGAAGACATCATCATCGCCGTTTAGGTGGAAGCGAGCGTCAGGACAGTTTCTGTCCATCCATTCCAGAAAGAGGGTCTGCTTCAGGGTGAGGTTGAAGAAGGATTCCTCAAAGTCCCACTGGAGGATGTCATTGTATTCATGCTGCTCCAGTTTCAGGCCTGCATTCAGTCTGTCTTTCTCAAAACCGACACCTGATGTTCCAGTGATGAATATCCTCCGAATCCACACTCTGTTGTGCACTCTCTCTTTGGCCCAGGTTTTGCGCAGCACCTCTCTGCGTTCGTAGTTCATTGGGGCACTTTTAATGACGAGCAACAGGAAGACCTCTGCAGAGTTCTCAGCTCCTCCACATTTGTCAGGAAGGTCCAGCAGCATGGGGAAATGGCGGCAGTGGCGGTAGAAGAGAAAGTCTTGTATGTTTTTAGGTACAGTTTCAAAGCCTGAGATTTTCGCAGCAGATATGTTTTGTTGACATTTTGGCCATTGGATTAAAATGGGCTTGTTTTTGGCAGGTGGTGTCCTTTGAACCTCCTCCTTTCTCACATTTACTCGGACATGGTCAGTTGCATGATAGGTAAAAAGCTCTTTGCAGGAAAAGAAAATTAAAAACCCAAGAGTTACAGCTAACAGGAGAATATTGGACTTCTTTAGCCTCATTCTTCACCGCTGCAGAACAAAACACAGTGATGAAAACGATAAACAAGCAATGAATAAGCAAAAATGAATAAAGGGCACAGCCTTAGTAAAGAATAATAATGTAATACTGAAACATGTGGAGCAGTGATTGAGTGAATAAATCAATCATTAAATCAATAGAGACTTGATCACCTGTACTAATTCATTCTGAAGCATAAGAATCCTTTTTAACCTCTTTATTAGTATGTTATGTGTAACACACACACACAAACACACACACAGAGAGAGAGAGAGAGAGAGAGAGAGAGAGAGAAATTACCTCTTTGTTACATCCAGAAATTAAAAACTAAAAAAACAAATAAATTATACAAACCTTAAATTTGTTGAGATGCAGTGAAGTATCCACATCTACAAAAATCCCAGGACACACGCAGTCTGTTAGCATTCAGAATTAACTCTGCAATAGTTTGCTGTATGTTTTCAGAACGTCTGCGTCGTCTTGCTGGCTCTGCTGCCTCTCCCATAAGTTTATCAGTAACTGGCTGCAGGGGGAGCATCATACGGAGCTGGCTGGGCGGTGCTTTGACAGTGTTTGCATACATACACACATACAAGGATGCAAATAGAAATAAAAATTCATCTCAAATCATTTTGATGAACAACTATACAGTAAATGCCAACAGCAGCGTAACCCAACTTATACAAGTAATGAAAGGGGGTTCTCCATCACCATACATACACACATATCACCTGTGGCACCATTTCAGTGTGTGAGACCAGACTGTCAATAATAGCACCTGTTTCCTTTAGAATATTAAGTTATTTCAGTTATTGTCCTGCATCTGCACATCACACTTGGATAAGATGAGCATGGTCTCAGGTGAGGCTGGAGTTTCACACCAATAAACAATACATTTTTATTGCTTTACACACTGTGATCAGACAC